>NC_136632.1:5879629-6139629 GCF_933228915.1 Telmatherina bonti | reverse complement strand
ACCAGATTCTATACCAACATGACACACTGAGACAAGGTGTTCGGTACTTCATGCAGCTGGAAACACATTCCTGATGTGGTCAGGTGCAGGAGGACCAGAGGGAGAACAAATAAAGCAGAGCGTATTTTAAAGCAGGGATGGCGAGGTTGTTTATAAAAAGCAGACATGCTGCTTTCAAGTGACATCAATAACCTTACCACAGCTTGGTGAAGCAGCTTGAAGATACAAACAATCCATCCTTATTAAGAGACTCTGGCTTCCAAACATGTCATCTGGACCCTGTGTTAAAAGGTTAAATGGAAACTCAGTGCTGCAGAACTTAGTTGCCTTGACAACAATATTACTTCCAGCACAGCACCACAGAACAGTAAAACTATCCAGATAAGAAAAAAGATGAACGTTACGAAGTTTGATGTGCTCCTTGACAGCAGCAGGGAAAGAGTATTCTGTTCCCTTTTTCTCCCGGAGCTTCGCTACATGATGATCGGGGTCAAAAAGAGGCCAACAAAAAGCAAAGATCAACATCCGAGATGAGTCAAACTTACTCCTGTGTGAGGTGGGATGCGTAGAAACCCATTATGAGGTCAGGAAGACAGCGACTCGTTCATTATCCTGACCAGCGGTGCATCTGTATGCTCCACCACAGCATTATTATTTACCACTATAATACACAACCAACAACAGAAGCAAACATTGGAGCAAACATTGGAGCAACGTTTCAGCAGTGTTAGACGCCAACTACTTAAAATGCAAAGAGTACTGGTAAAGTATGACAGTGTCACATCCTGCTACACATTTGGGCCAGAGCACATGAGCTGTGACAAGACTATTCGGAAACAAGGAATTGGTTGTGTACAGATTGTGTTTGGCCCAGCTGCAAGCAGGAGAAAGGTCTCATATTTTCCAGTTTGGTGGCTTGTGGACCGAGCTCTCCAACTGTTTACTGTATGCTCTCTAATAACATGCTCTGAGGGTCATTAGGTGCTGAAAAGAGGCAGACCCTGAAGAGGATGGGAGCAGACATCCACTCCACTCCCCTAAAATGATCTGCTGGAAGAAAAAGAGGAAAAATTTCAGTCAGAACTCAGTAAAGTGAGTCAGCTGGTGGAAAAAATGGTGCTTCAGCAAGTCAGTAAATCAGTATGTGATGGATTAATGATTCTCCACAGTAACCGTTGAAAAGTCTGTTCATGTCAGGAAAATGCATCTTTGGGATGAGCAGCAGAGTTGAGTGTGTGGAAACCTCTACCAGCCAATCAGCAGCCAGATAGCTCATTTTATTAGGTAATGCTTTGAGCTTCTGGTTCTCCAGGTGCTGACGAGCAGGTGCCTGGGTATGGACCGAGTGGCGGTTAAGCGTGAAGCCTGTGTGGAAGCACCAAAAAAACTGCAGTTCCCGCTTCATCCACTAGGGGCTTCAAAACAGAGCTAATCCCTATCGACTTCCATGTTAAAAAGACCAACTTCACGGCAGAAATAAACATGTTTACAGCCTGGTTCAAAAATTCATTTTAGGTGTAATAGGTCAGGTTTACCTTCATGACAACTGTGCGGGGAGTGATTTTTTTTTTCTAACCCGCTGTTTAAAAGTAATTTAATCTCATAGTTCAGCATATTTAGGGGCGTGTCCTTTTGATTGACAGGTACCCGATCTCCCGCTTCAAGTCAAAAGAACGTAGCACAACTGCGGTTTTTAGTCGTTAACAACGTGACTTAGCTTTAGCCCGCTTACCTCCGTTAGCTGGTTAGCTCCTGTTATATCGGGGTTAGCTCCTGCTACATTGCCAAATCAGTAACATTCAGCTTTTTAGCAAGGAATGGTTATCCTAAATATTGCACGAAGTAATCGCATCTCAGCCCCGTGTCTGGGTTCACCACAGGAATCCTCCAGGAGCTGTGAGCTGATCGCTGATTGGTTGATGCCCTGCGTCGATCGGCCAAAGTTCAGCTTTGTCCATCTCTGGCTTCAGACGCACGTTCCGCATGGAACGCGGACGCCCAAAACGCGATGTGAGAAAGCTCGACGCCCCCTTGCCGCGCCTCCCCATAGACTTTACATGGAAACCTGCCGCTCTCGACGCTCAAAACACGTTTGGTCTGAACACACTGTAAGGATTGGTTCCTAGGATGAGCTTCTGTTCTGCGTGGACAGTACCAGTCAGTTGTTTCGACATTTTCCCATAAAATCAAAAGAGAAAGTGTTTTTCTAACTGCTGACTGGCTGTGTATCTTGCTGCTCCGTGTACATGTGATGTAGAATTTAGCGTGTTGTTTTCAGACTGGGTTTGCTGCTTCTGTCAGGGATTGCTGGAGATTGTTCCTTTGCATTGAGGCATTATTAAATAAAGTTCTACTTCCCAGGTCTTTGGGAAGACTCGCTGGTCTGTGCGAGCCAAAACACCTGCTGTTGGAGTCAGAGCAACTCCAACAAAGCTGCAATAAAAACTTGGTGCCATTAATGAGTCATGAGCTAATAGCAGAGCTGTAATGACCGCCATTGCCTCTGCATCGTCGCCGATACGGCACAGTTGTCATCACGCCATGCAGAGCTCGGTTTAATTGAGCTAACCCAATCAGAGCCCAGAAGGGCATCGGTCTGCCGCGCTCGGCCGTGCTGCTACTAGATGCAGACGGAGGAGGGATTAATAACGCTGCGTCTGAGTCACACTTTGCATTAACAGCAGTCCCTGCTAGGTTTATTTGAGCTGGCAGAGATGAATGTTAGAAAACGAGAAGGTGAACGGGGCGGGTAGGTTGCAGGAAGCCAACGAAACTGAGATGATGTTATGTATGAATGTTTCTTTAGCGAGTGTAACTGGGAGGAAGTGGTGCGTGTGCAACGTGAGCGGCTGCATATTAAGTTCAATTATGTTTTAATGAACTGCGACAATGTGAGGCTCAGAGGGGAAATGTCAGGGAAATATTTGCTTGAAATGAAATTTTAATGGAGGAAAGAGCAGGACTGCTTTGCAGGGACATGTCTGCAAACACATCTATCTCCTCATGCAGACACACAGAGCTCCACACTGGGTCACTTGGTCTTTCTGTGGAAATCTAGCTAAATCTGACCCACAGAGCTACTGTTGCTTCAACAACTGCCAACCACAACTCGTGCTGTCAAAACAGCCGCCACACACAACAAATCACGACCCATCAAAGGACTTCTCGTCCGATTGCACATGCCAGCTCGAGTCCAGATCACATCCTTACTGGGCGAAGTGGAGGAGTGCTTCAGAGCGAACATCTCCCAGCTGAATGCCTTTTGTGGATAAAATGATACACAGCAGGAAATCTGAGACGCACCGGAGAGTTCACGCAGACAAATGTGCAAAAACAACAAGCAGCTAACACAGGTCGGCGCCCTGCTGATAGCGTTCAGTGAGCAGTGCAGAGTAGAAGCTGCAAGCGAGTGGAGGACATGTGAGGGGATGTAGCTCTAAGAGGAACTCTTGTCAGGTCAGATCTCAGTGGGATTTCAACATGAATCCGTCTGAAGCGTTTTTCTGCTGCACAGGGAACAGTCGACTAGAAGTCCATGTGAGGACGTTTGGGAAGGGAAATGCGATGCGAAGCCCGACTGCCTACAGTGCTTTAGAAATGTCTCCGTATCTGGGACGGGGTCTCGGCTGAAACGTCATTTACATACTTTGAAGAAGACATGCAAATCAGCTGCTTTTCATTTGCATTGAAATAAAGAAGCATCCAGTTTAAGTCCAGTTCCAGACTGGATCTGAACCTTTGGGGTGTGCGAGACGTAAAACTAAAGATATTTAAAGCAGCAAAGTTTATTTTTACCCTACTTTTTTTTTTTTTAATATTTGTGAGATTAAAGCATTATATTCATTTTTGCTTTCAACAGTCTCATTTTTCCATCAGTTATTATGTTTTGTAATATTTAACTTTATAATAAGTTAATCATGAATACATTTAAAATATGACATAGTTATATAATCACTCCTGTCAGCTGAGAACAGGAAACTGAGGCTACAGTTCACACAGACTCGCCAGAACTGGATAAAATAGTCTGATGAGTCTCCATTTCAGCTCCACATTCACATGGTAGGATCAGAATCTGCTGGAAACATCATGACAACATGGATCCATCCTGCCGTCAGGATCAACGCTTCAGCCTGCAGCTAATGACTACATCTGTGAACCTCCAACATATCAAAACAACTTTCTTAAACAACAAAACATGTAATGTGACTCACAGGGCAGCAACGTGAAACAGAGACTGAAAACAAGGTGTTCAGGAACTACAGGGATTCTTATTAAATAAAAAAAACACCAGAAAATGTTGAAACACATTTATTGCAATTTTGGACCTAAAATTGACAAAATGATGATATTTAAGAGTCACGAAGATTTGAGGAGATAAATAGTTATTGACCAACCCTCAATCTGCAGCACATTCAGCTGTGAGTGCAGAAATTACACGTAAAACCAGTGAGAGAAAAAAGAAGCGTTAGGTGAAGAAAATCAGCATTTAAATCGCCTGAAAAGCTTATTTTCTCAAGAAAGACTCCACAAGCCATCACATTGATTTCCTGCATGCGAGGTTAATTACCATCTCAACAATGGTGAGCAGTGCATCTGCAAGTAGCGAGACTGACGACCGCTATGTGTGAAAGTGCAGAGGCCAATGCATGAGACGTTTTTCATCTTATTAACTTTTGGCCCGTTTTAGCTTCATTGAAAAGCTGGCACAGGAAATTGACCTCAGCTGGAAGGGCCACAGCAGAGCAGCGGATGAAAAGAGTTTTTCCACTCCTGATCTGTGCTGCCTATTTACCGTCTAGGGCTCCCTTAAGTGTTTGATTTTGTTCTAGCAGGAGAGGGCATTTTGGGCAAACAGCACTCGACATAAAGGCTTTCATGACTTCAAGAGCGTTACAGAAAGGGCCTCGCCATGGAGCCGCTTTGAAAGCTTCTCCAGTGCAAACTCTGAAGACGTCCCATGTTCTCTACCTCGGTAAAAACCACACAGCAGGACTCAGACCGAGGTTAGTCCACTAAAAGCTAAATGAATTGTTGGTCATAGCAGAAAAACATGGACATGTTCTCATGTAGGTGTTCCATACAGCTGTACAGAAGGACCAGTTCTGCAGCAAGCATCATTTTCTCCAGTATTTAACCTGTAGTGGTGTTGCTGGTGTGAGATTTTCCTCATCACGGCTTTGCGTGCGACCATTTTCCATGTTTCTCTACCTGGACAAAGTAAGACTTTGTGGCTTTGTGACGAACTGAGCTGTTATAAGTATGTCGCAGTAAGGCATAGGGCTGTGACGATATGCTTTTGTCTCGATTCAACTCAGATTTTTTGGTGCCAATTTGATTTAAATTGCAATTCTCACAATTCTTCAATATTGCTGATTTTTGTAGATTAAAAAAAAAAAAAAATTGTATAAAACTTTTTTTTGGTCGTAATATTTCTTGATTTCAATTAGTAAAAAATATTGCTATCATGCCCAATAAGACAAATAAAAAGATCAATAAAAATGACACAAAATATAGTGGATTAATTTTATTTATTTATTTTAAAAAAAAAAAAAAAAAAAAAAAAAAAAGATTTTTCACAAAAAAAAAAAAAAAATCAATTTTAAAATTGTGAAGCAAAAAAAATCCAGTTTTTTTGGTTTATTTTTTTTATTTTCCCACCCCTAATAAGGAGTGATCTTCTTATCAGGAAATGGAAAAGTTTATGTTCCTGACACCTGATAATTATGCATGACTTCCACCCCAAGGTGGCGTCAGTTCACAGAGGAAAAAACGATGTATGTTTATTTAATTTAAATCCGTTTCCGTGGACACCAAAACCCCGATCAGTGTCTGATATTAGGAGTCCAGCGAGCATCATGCTAACAGACCAACGCAGCAGAAAACACAACCTCTAAGTGCATACGGACGTGTCAGATGATATTGTTACAGTTATCTGGTTACTCTCGGTTGTTGGATTTGGGTCGTCATGTAAACAGACTCAATATCAAGTAATCAGATTATGAAAATTCAGAATAACAAACTTCTTTTGTTCTGGATATCTGATTTATTTATTTCTATTTAACTTCTGCACAGGTCCAAATAAACACCTCAGCTTCCATCTCTTTAATGTTTTACACTGAAAATAAGAAGTCACGCAGTCTCAACGTGAGTAGAACAGAAAAGTAAAAGCATGACGGCGTGCAGCAACAAGAAGTCACAGTATAAATAAAGTACAGCATTCAGGTGTACATTCTACAGCGACTGGACACTTTTAAATGTCATGTAAAACTGTTGCTGGGCTCTGGTGCAAAGTGTAGCGAAGAAATCCAATGCTTCTGGAGCACTAATATAAGAAACCAAAACCAAAAAAAGAGATTTTGTGTCAAAGAAAAGAAAAAGAAGGTCTCATCCAACCTCTGCAAGTAAAACTAGAAATGATCAGCTTACCGTGAAAATGAGGAGCCGTCTGAGAGCGAAACGTTGTGTTGGACGGTTTCGTCTGCAGATGGAGTCTGGTGTTAGATGTGTGCAGCAAACAGCACACCTCACCTCTAAGACACATTTCATTCAGTTTTGTTGAAGCATAAGTTTAATTTACAGTCTCTTACAGAAAACACATCATTGCAAGACTGATTATGTTACTGTTATATCAGACTTTTCTTTTTAAATAAAGTAACACAAACAACTACATTAATTATGCAACATTTTATTCCTGTTTAAGGTCGGGGAATTTAGCTCTAAGTATTAGAGGATTTTTTTTTATCATACTAGTTAGCGTGCACAGCGTTTTGTAGTTCAGATCTGTTTGTGTTCTCCTGCAGTCACCGACAGGAAAAACTCCACCTGTCATGTCCCATCTTTGCTGCTTCGCAGAGTTCCAGGAGCTGAAGGCTCTTCAGGACTCAAACGTCCTCCGGCAGCTCCATCAACTGGTTTACCAACACGGTAATCCCAATAACCCCTGAGCACTCCCAGTCCCGCGCATATATCAAGGCATCCAACGCCGGCTGTGGCTGCAGTCCTGGTCCCTGAGGGCCCTGAGGGCCGAGCAGGAACCCCAAGCAAGACATGCAGCCGAGTCTCCGGCTCAGACATGAGTTCCTGCTCCGCACTTTATTAGCATCACTGTCACACTGCTGAGATTACTTCCAGTAAACTGCCGGGAGCTGACCCCTGACCTCTCCAAATTAGTCTCTTCTTCACAAATGTTTACAGATGGGGAGAGGAGGGGGGGGGTGGTGATCAATGTCACAAATTAAAAGAAGCCTGAGTGGCCACACAGAATTTCAGATGACTCATTGAGAACAAAAACCTCCAGCCCCCATTTCTTCCCTCATACTGGTTTTCTCCTGCTCCTGTTACTGTCTCAGCTCCCCCACCCCCCCCTACCTGTCATAACAAGAGTGGTTCAGCCAGAGAACTCTGGTGGCAGAGATGTTCATCAGCAAATGGCTCCCTAAGACCCAATCTCATTTCCATGCAGATGAAATAAACATTGATGTGCTGCCACGCGCCCGCCGTGTTTCGCCTAATTGATGCCAGACTTTCTGTGTCGCTTGTGCAAGCTATGATTATTGGCGAGTGGCTGGCTTGATGATATGACTTGTCACAGACTAAACAAAGCCAGAGCAAGTGCTTAAGTGACGGACACAAGCGTTGCCTGAATCAAAGGAAGCAAATGCAAATTCATTCCAGATCACACACCAAAATCAAGCTCTGATTGAAGGCACTGACCAAACCATCCGGACCCTTCATGCACAAGCACACTTGGTCACACACTGACTAGAAATATTTGCAGGGTCACACACCGATTTAAATGAGAAGATACGAGAAGAGCTGGACAACATGTTGATTAGGAGGCTTACTGTCACAGCGCCGTGTGTTTTGAGGTCAAATCATTTCTGAATAATGAAAACATTGATCATTTTGTCTCAATTAAACATGTAAAGAACTGTAGCTTGATATGTTCAAAAGCAGCTTCCTGCAAGTAGAACAGAATCTGTAAGGCTGCATGGTTTCGTATCCACTACCAGTCAAATGTTTGGACACACTTTCCTGTTGAATTTAATGGGAAAGTGTGTCCAAACTTTTGACTTGGGCAAACCCAGTGAGATTTAAAAGACTGACAACGACAGCCACTTCAGTGGTTCACAAACATTTTGAGCCAATGTTCCCATATTGGTGGTGAGTCTGGCTGAAGAGAATATCATGTTTTTATTCTACATTTAAGCCTCAATCCCTCATACAGCTGAAGATAGACTTTATTATGGACTAAATACAGGCGGCCCTCGGTTTACGGATGACTTCTGTTCCTACCGCTGCAACGTTACCCGCAAATCCGCTAAATTCTGATTTATCTGTACATACCCCATATTACCCCCTTGATTACAAAATAACTATCTAAATACATGTATTATACAACATATCAAAATAAACTACAGTACAGGCAATTAAAATACGCACTGAGGCGTCGTCTCAGCCTCTGTGTCACGCGCAAGTGGCAACCTCCGGCGGTTTAAAGTGAAGCTTATACTGAAGTACCAAAAACTGCAGTTCCCCCTTCATCCACTAGGGGCTGCAAAACAGAGTGAATCCCCAGACACTCCCATGTTAAAAAGACCAACTTCACAGCAGAAATAAACATGTTTACAGCAGAAATAGACATGTTTACAGCAGAAATAGACATGTTTACAGCCTGGTTCAAAATTCAATTCAAGTCAGAAGAACGTAGAACAACCGCGGTTTTTAGCCGGTTAACAACGTGACTTAGCTTTAGCCCGCTTACCTCCGTTTGCTAGTTAGCTCCTGTTATCTCCAGGTTAGCTCGGTTAGCTCATAGATACAGAAAGCTCGGAGTTCGCTCGATGTCAATCATCCACCATGACGCTCACAGCCCCCCTCTCTCAAACCACCTCTTTGCCCATATTTGTATTTTCTGGGCAAGATGACACGCATGGCGACGGTCCGCCCACCGAGCTTCAATTCAACTCTTCAGAAACCTATTGGTGACGTCACTGAGGCTCCTTCCATCTTTTTTATATACAGTCTATGGTCACGTATCGTAAGAGCTAATGTGAACACTCATAACTTTGAAACTTGCTCTATTTTTTTTAAATTTAGATTTATCTAATGATTGTTGTAAAGTAATGCCTGTAATATTTTTTACAAAATAAAGTATTGTTAAACATCTTAAAAAGACAACAATTATAAAAATCTTTGTTGAGAAAATTTATAAAATTTTGATTTTAATGAAATGAACCAGGCGAGAGCGGTCTGCACGATTAAAGACATTTCAGATGCACACGGTCAGACACAAAGAGACCTGGTGGACCCTGACAGGCTGATGAGGATGACATATGTGTGTTAAACATCCTGAGCAGATGGAAAGATGGTGAAAAACCTTTCAGGCAGGGTGGGGGCCGAAGTTCAAGCCCCTGTGAACCAGCGACGATGGGGAAGATGACAGACAAGGAAGATGCTAACAAAGCTTTAGCTGTTTTCTCTCAGAGGTCGTGGCATATCGTCACAAAACTCACGATACACAAACAACAGCTGATTATACAACACTAGCTGGCCATGCTACACGGCTGGGGTTCATCACCAAACAGGAAGAGGAGGAGCTTGACAAAGCAGCCAACTGCTGCATGGAAAGAGCTGTAAATTGTGCCTTCAACCTGCATGCCTAACAGATTCATTTAAAGTGCAACGTGAATATCTGGAACATCTAAAATGCCAGAAGACTGACTGATGATGGCTGTGACAAATTACAGATTTGTGGTTATCCTGCATTTAAACAAATAATTTTTATTAACATCTTCAAATCTAATAACCCATCCGTGTCTCCTGCGCTCAAATATGGCTGGATAATAAGCAGCTGATCAAATCACCACCAACCTGCAGGAGACTCTCACTACAACACGACTATTAAACTCCAAGGTAGTGATGTTGTCAATAAGCTTCAGCTGGAGGGGGGTTTACATGCACTCACGCTCACAGAAACCTGAGCTCATTCATCAGAGCTGTTACCAAACTGTTGCATCAGATTCAGCTTTCTCAGGTAGAGCGAACATTTTAACACATATTTAACTGCAGTTTATGAAGATAAAGTTGCATAACAGGGGTGAACAGGTTGAAGTTGAATCTTAAATGCTGCATTGTTTGTATCAGCTACAACTCGTCCGTCCTCTTGTTTTCTGCACAGTGCTTCATTTCTTAGCCTGTCAGTAAGAGAGAGACAGCGACATAAAACGAGCGGCAGCGAGATCATCCACATCAGCTGGTCTGGTCAAAAGCTTCAGTAGATGTGGCACATCCACAGCAGTGGTTAAGTGGGAATCTATTGTTGCCCTGTGCTGCACTCCTGCAGCGAGCTGTGCAGCTGGAGAAAGCCTGCAGCATCGGTCCTATTTTCAGCTTCAGTGGGCAGCAGCGAGCAGAGAGCCAGGCTAACAAAGGGCACACGGGATCGGCCCCAGCCCCGTTTAACCCTACACTCACTACTGCACACAGGACAGCACGCAAAGGGGCGTCGAAGACGGATCAAACACAGAGAAATGTATCTTCACGATGAAAATCAACAGCAGATATAATACGGCAGGGGACACGGGGGAGATATGAAGTTATTACATGGCACATATAAGAGTTTGGAACAAGCTGACTTTAATTATAAAGATTAAACCACCATAAAAAAGGCACTTTCAATTGATAAACCAGAGTTGTTTTAGAGGATGTGGAATGTCATCACAAGAAGATGGATGAGCAGAGTCTGCAGGCTGTTCATGCAACGATTTGAAATAGTTTGATGAGATAAAGCAACATTTTATGGACATCTTAAGGCAGAAGAGCTGCTTGCAGACGCCTCATACTGCCTTAAAATGTCAATACTGATTAAAAAACAGGAGAATTCAATAATAATAATAAAAAATCTTAATTATCTTAATTATCTACCCAAAGAAATTATCAGGATGGCATGTTGAATCAAAGCTGCATCCCAGTAAACCATTTCTGTAGACAAAAACCCGCTGAAGACATGAGAAGCGCTTTAACAAGCAGAAGCAATCCAACTGGTGTCTAAATGCATCTAAAAACACAGCAGTGACTTTTAGATGTAATAAAATGGTTTTAAATGCGTCGTGGCTGGACTGCACGTCCGGCTGCGTCATTAACAAGCCATCTGCTGTTAGCCATCCACACACGGACTCTCAGGCAGCCTTACAAATGGCTTTTTGCCTCTTGATTGATTGTCAGGAGGAATGTCATCTCATTTCACCTCATTAGAAGGAACCAATCACGTCACATTAGCATGAATGTCAGCGACACATGCTTGCAACAGCACTGCAGTGGGAATACAAGAGGCCTCTGGATGGCCACAATGTCAACAACTGCTTGTCATTCATAGAGCTGAAAACAACAGTTGGATGCAGTCCTAAAACCAGCAAATGCAGTAAAACATGGGTCAGTCATGTTATACAAACAAAAGAGAAGAAATATAAAGCTTTATGTTTTATGATCAGCCTTCAGCTGGTTTGAGACCAAACCTGTTTTATGTGTTCCCCAACCTCCATGAGCCTCACAACCCTTCACCACATGAAGCTCTGCTGCGTGTAAATAATATGTTAGAACAGCCACATTACATTTCTGTAAGAACCAGTACGCTTCTTGTAAAACCATAAATACGATCCTCATCAGGTGCTAAGTAGTGATCCCTGCATGCCTGCTTCTACAGCCCCAGTTCCAAAGACAACGATAGAAAAAGCACTCACCACATGCAATGATAAACCATACAGAGACACCGACCCACATCCATCAGTCCGTCCATCACAATAAGGCTTAATGAAACCTTAAATCTCAGCTTTTCTCAGTTGTGCTCGTATATGAACTCTGCAACAGATGACCTATGTTCCAGCATCGCAGTGAGAACATGTAATATAGAGCAAACAGCCTGAGTTACACATCATGTGACGGCTAGACTCAGCTGTGAAGTCACATCTCATTGCCAAACTTCATGGCAAACCAGTTTTCCCTAAATGACCAAAAAGCAGTGATAAAACACCAGTTTAACGGTCTTAGAGTCCTGATGAAATCCGCTTCATGCAGCGGAGAAGCTCTAAATATTCTTATAGCGGCTCTATGATGCTATTTCTAGTTTTCTGAGCTTTCTACAATGTTATAGTGTCCCCGGGGGTGGGGGGGGTGGGGGGGTGGGGGGGGGGGGGCACTCGGTGATTGGTCATCTCGTCTTTTCAGTCGTAACTTGTAGAAACTACATAATAAGTACCAGCTTCACCGCTATTTTTATTATAAATGTTAAGTAGCAGCTCAACATGAGCATACTACTTGACTTTTTGCAGCAACTGCAACTGAGACGAAAGATAGACCACTGAACACAGGAGACAAAACAACGCGTGTCATCGGGACAGGACAAGTCAACGAGCATTGTCAGAAGGACGGGAATGAACTTAGTGCGGAATGAAAGTTTACATGACACACGAAATAAATATTTCGGAATTAAAATGCGAATAAACCAGCCTTACGAACTGTGTCTACATGATCATCTTTCATCAGTTTAAAGCGGAATGAACTTTTATTTGTAATTAAAGAGGAATTAAAACTCCCATGTAAACATTGCAATTTACTTGTTATTGGATGTTTGATTGGTTTGACATAACTTCATGCTAAAAAAGTGTGTCTCACTGTTTATTGCAGCTAAAAAGCCTTTCTCCTCCCTGTTGGAACCACAGAGCTGCTCTTCTCTCTAACATTAAGAGAAGTTTAGAAAATGCCAATGTGTATTTTAAATCCTTCCTTTCTCTGCATGGTTGCATTTTATTTGATCCTACCTTTTCTCCTGAACCCGTTCCCATCCTCCCACAGCAGGGTTTCAAATATTAGGACAGAGATAAATTCTTCTCTCCCGTAACAGACTATTGATCTTCTGGAGAGGAGATTTGTCTCTCCTTTCCCAACTGAACCAGTCACAGCTCAAGTTAAAGAAGAAGAAAAATAACACCACAGAGTCAGTATTCAGACCTCAATGTCACATTAAAGGACACATGAGAAGCTGCAGATGCTTGTTGGGTTATCAGAGAGCAACCCCCCCCTCTAGTAAAAAGTCACAACAGAGACTGCATTACTCAGTTATTTGCTGCTACTGTACATCCAGAAGACAGACCTACTCTCTTTTCTGCGACTGAAAAAGCCATTTCTCTCCGTTTATAGTGACCAATGACATGTGAATATGAGTTGTTAGCCTGCAAGATGAAACATTTATGTGAGACAGAGATTTTAAATCCAGAAGCACTTTTCCTCTCTGGTTTTTACTCCAGCCGCTGACAGCAGAGGCAAAACAATTCCGCCTCCTCGTGCTTCACGTCCCATTTCTCTTCCGCTTTTAGGTGAATGCTATTTTTGCATGCAGGTGTGCGCTTGTGTGAAAAAGGCAACAAACGGATGTGAGAAAGAAAATGTGTGTGTGTTTTGTGTTCTGGGTCTACATCATGTCTGTCTTCCTGTAGCAGGAGGAAGGGGGGAGGGTGTATCTGCCTGCAGCTCGAGGCTGCCATCTATGGGGACTGACAGGCTCTGATTAGGGAGATATTGTACATTTGAACAAAACAGAAGGTTTATGAATGAAAACAGGGCTAAATGTGTGAATATTTGCAGAAGGAACGGTGAAAAAAGCTGTTTGATTCATGCTCTGAGGTGGCATATCTTCCTTAGGGAGCATGATGCAAGTAAAATCTCAACATCAGGAACATGAAGTCATATATGATTCCTTTAAACATTCAAATGTTTTTATAGCCAGCAGGATGATGATGATGTCTGGACTAACTGCTGTTTGGACCATGAACTTATTTAGACGCTTTGTTGGATACAAACACATTTATACACAAAATGCAAAAACAGCTTTTTCTCCAAAGCAAGCATGAAAGTCCAAAAGAGTTCCAGCTCTTCTGGCACCAGGAAGTCTAACCAGAGAAACTCCTTGAGTTTTTATCTGTGTTTTATATTAAAAGCAGGTAAAATTATAGCAGGGACTTTATTTTAGATGTTAAAACCAGTGTATTGTGAAAAAAAAAGACCATTTTATTTAGCAACCCGTCAAGTTCTCAGTATTTGCAGATTACCACTTTAGCCCTTTATAATCAGGACAGTAATTCCAAAAGCAGTAGGAGGAACGACACCGAATACATCATAATAATGGCTCTTTTCCCCTCAGAGGGAGAGAGGAGGTTTATTTGTCTGGCACATTTAATTTACAAGACTATTCAAAGTGCTTTACATAAAACAAAAGGATTACAGATAATAAAGACAAAGCATAAATGGCAGCAACAAATCACAATAAAATAAAAAAGTACATTTAAATTATTAAAAGCAACATAAGTTAAAAGTTATTGCGCACAAAGGTGGATGAGAAAATAAAGGTTTTAACCTTTTAAACATATCGATGTGTGGGGAGAGTTTCCGCTGTTCCACTGGTTTGCAGCCGACAGCTAAATGCTGCTTCTCCCTGATTAGTCTGGACTCTGGTCCGGACCCTGGCCCTCCACTCTAGTCCAGACTCTAGTCCAGACTATGGCCCGGACTATGGGCCAGACTATGCCCCGGACCCTGGCCTGGATCCTGGTCTGGTCTAGCTGACCTGAGTCTTTGGCTCTAAGAACTCTGCTTGGTTTATATTCTCTGAACATGTAACAGATGGATGCTGGGTTTGTAAACCATCAGCAGGGTTTAACATCTATCCAGTGGCTGACTGGAAACCAGTTTAAAGATGTTAAAACCGATGTGATGTGTTCAGATCGCTTCCTGGTCAAAAGGTACATCTGAAAATACAAGTCAGCAAGTAGAAGTCTTAAAATATCAGTCAGTAAGTACAAGAAGATGTGACATTAGGAAATACCTGTCAGTTTTACAAGTACCAAACATCTGTGCCATATCTTAGATGCCTAATCAAGAACCAATTAGAATTCCTTAATACCTAACCAATCAGAGAGCGAGGACGGCTCAGACGCTTCGTGTCTACAACCAAACTTCACAATCACATGCTAGTAGAAGTATTTTTCCACGCAGCATAAGTTTGGTTGTAAAACAAGGACAATCTCCCCCCTCCTGTCGCCATAGAAAGATAAGAGAAAGTCTGATTGGTCATTGTGTAGCCGTATAAAGTATGTGATAAATGTTTTATACTTGTAAAATTGACTTGCATTTCTAGACTTACAATCAGAAACATGAAGATACAAGTAACAAAGGTATGTTCGTATCTCCCACCCCATTTATCCGTTGATCAGAAATGACAGGAAGCTTGTATGACTGAACAATGCGCCATTAAGATGGCCGAGATGCTGCAAAGTGTAGGCCAAGTTGAAAGAGTGCCGCCTCCCCTCACACAGCGAAGACATCCGCATTTTATTAGAGAGCTACTCTTCGGTACTTTAAATTATTCAAGAGCTTTGAAAGTGGGGTCTTTATTGAGTAAAACAGAAAACGTGAACACTCAGAGTACCTCGCTCCAGCACTGGTTGAGGAAAAAAAAAAAAAAGATGATAAAGAAAAAAAGATGATTTCATACTCATGTCCTTGAGGATTTCTAACAGTGAAATAATTACTCCTGAGTGTCTGTTTCATGAAGCTGCTACTGACTCCAGCTTTATCACCACCCTCCACATTTATGTGGCCGGCTGTCACCAGCGACACTCAGCCTGGGAAATAGAGTTAGTACACTTGTAGCTTCTGGCACCAAATGTCTGCTGTCGTCCTTTCAAAGTCAGCGGGCTGAAGAGTGGATCCAGCATTAAAAGCGCTTCTCCGAGTCATCTGCAGGTGCTGCATCTAAATCTATCTGCTGCACGCACTATCCATTTCCTTTTGTGTCAATCTTGTCAGGTCCAATTACCTGAAGCAAGTGTTTTCCAATGTTTGTGCGACATCTGTAGCCTAATTGCTCATAAACAGCCGATGCCCAGCTCTCTCAGGCTCAGCTTTCGGCAGCGACTGTGCAATTAGTTCACAAATGAGAAGCTTATATTCGAAGCCTCGAAACACTGTGATTATTCATATCCCAGAGGCAGGACAGGAGAGCTGGGAGACACTTGCTCAGCTCTAACCTCATCAGCAGGAAAACCTGCGAAACACAAAGGGAATCCTGCTGCCATGTTGGCATGCATGTCAGCCTGCAAAAAGCACAGCTGGACTGAAAACTGGCAAACATAAAGTGGGATTTTTCATTGTTTCATGTGCAAAGCAGTCCAAACGGCTTTATAATCACTTGACAGATGGTCTGTATGTATTGATACATATGTGCAATTATCGTCAGTTTGCCTCCAGCTAAAGAGCTGCTGAGAGTGGAAAGTGACTTATGGTTTGTTTTGTTCTACAATTAATTATGAGCCATAAACTTAATGATTGGCAGCTGTTTCCACATAGACATAGGCTGTACAGACATCATTTCAGCCTCTTTGCAAAGTAAATAGTAGATTCTTTAAATGTGCTTATTTCATCAGACTTTAGAAGTCTGCAAGGCTTGTTGTCGGGAAGGTAAACTAGTCTTCAGATGAATGTTAGGTCACACCAGGAGAAATGCTCATGATAAACAACTGCTGCGTCAAAAAAGGTGACATATTCCAGTTTGAGAGCTTTCTCTCTCCAAACTGAGATCACTGCTTGTCTTGTCTTTTCCTCTGCAGACTTGGGACATTCGTGTCAAAAGGCGACTGAATAATCTGACAAACTGGCAGCTTTCTATGCAGGTGGATGATAGCTACATCCCATGTCCACAGAACTGCAGCCAAAAAGAAAAGGAATAAGACTCATACAAATATAATCCTTCTAAATCATTTGTGATCCATTGAAAGTGTTTGCTGATGTAATGATCTGCAATAACGTTGCCCCCAGCTTGGGTTTCCTTGATTTTTCGTGTGAAAAGTCTAAGAAATTTACGCGCAGACATCAGCGATTATTTCTACAATAAATCAAGGTATTAAAGGTTACGATTAATTGGTCATTAAGACCCCTAATCTCATAATTTATGTCTAAACACTAAGAGATAAACTTAACTTCCACACGGAACGGAAACAAAGTACATGTGAGAGTTTCTGCTCATGCTGCTTTGGTTCCGTACGAGCTGTAGAGGAGACTGTTCCAGCAGGACATTTGACTTTTGATTCCTTCCAAACAAAAAGATTGAAGACCCACTCCAAACCTGCTTTTTAGCTCTTTAAAATGTTCTTAGTGGTGTTTTAAATAGTTATCGTAAAGGTTTTGTTTGTTTTTTGTTTTTTTTTTTAAAACAAAATCACATTTTATGTCATTTTCCATGCAGAGCACAGTAGCTCATTAGCAAATTCCTCAGAAGAGTTGTGGGCGGAGACTTTGCTGCTTGATGCCTGCCCCTGTTTACACAAGAAACACCTCCCCATCCCTTCGGTGAAACAGCTGATGAGCTACTTTAAAATTTAAACACACAACATCGCAGCTTAGACAGGAACAATTTAAACAACAGAAAGAGAAAAACAACACGCTGTTCAGTGGCTGAAACGAGGCTCATAAGCAGCAACCGCCTCTTCCTTGTCTGGCCGATGGAACTGAGAGCATCAATATTCTGGGACCTTCAGCTGTTGACACTCAGTAATGAATTTCGCTGCTTTAGAAACAGACCAGACACAACACAACAAATAACTAATCTTACACTTTTCTAGTAATTAATAAAGCATAATACAGTAATACTTATGTGTTAGATGCACTGCCCGAATATCATGAGACGGCCAAAAGCTGCCTTGACACCTGTACTCTCACCTGGTCTGGATGCTGGGGTATCAGACACAAGCTGTCCACCTGTTGGTATCTGGATGAAACTTGTGGTGTGTCACAATGCTGTGACCAAGAAACCTTACAAACGCGTCTCTCAAAGCATGTGTTTGGATAGACTATGCAAGCTAATTTCAGTATCCTTTTTCTTAGCACAGCAACCTGCTACAGAACATGCATGTTGACGTGATGATCCGCCGTGCTCGCCTCTGCTCCTCGGAGTCGGCCATGGTCTGGCTTCCACTCATGGACTTGACAATCAGACTTCTCCAGTTCTTCTCTCCTCTCTCAAACAGCATGTTCGCAGTACCTCTGTTTTCTTTTGCATCATTAACACAATATCATTGTCTTTATGTGTGGAATCCTGTTTTCCTGACTTCAAGTATGTTTTAGAAGATTTATAATTTATTTGCAATTTCTCGTCACACTAGCTGTGCCGAGACAAGAACGTGGAATTGTCCTTTTATTTGCAACGGCCCCATGTGTAAAGGCAGAATCAACCGTTCCTACAGGTTTCTTCTGCACCATAAATCATGGTAAGTAACCTCAACTGAAAGCATGCCAAGCAAGCATATCTTCATCATTTAAAATCCGGCGAATAGTTGGAAGTTTTGTCAATTAAAATGGAGGCTGTGTAGTGCTGCTACGTCGTCTTACATCAGGAAGAGACGTGGAAATGGTCGTGTGACCCCACAGGGTTAAGGGGAAATGTTAATTAAGGCCAACTTAAACTAATTAGGATTCCACAGGAAATGTTCCTGTGACACATTATAACTTCAGTCAGACAGCAGATAGTTTGTCTCGGTTGCAGCAGAAGTACTTTTTCCTCATTTTTCTCCGAGGTCACCTTCAGACGTGCTCACGCTGAGAGTCTCTAACACAAAGCCTGCGTAAAGTCCATAATTCACCACCAAAAAACCCCTGCAGCAGAGCGGATCTGTGTGATGACTTAGAAGGAGTTTCAGCCACGTTGTTTATCACTACTACAGTAGGCACTGAAGACAAATTGCACTCAGCACTCTCTTTGACATCACTTCATATTCTGAACTCTCATTAAGCACAAAGTCGGCCTCCTCTGTAGGGAGTGAGCACAGGCGATTCTGTCCTGAAAACAAATCAACTTCATTTCTGCTCAGATAAATGCTGGAGGCAATCAGAACTCTTAGATCTAAATGAAAAAAATAATAACATATTCACCTGACTACTGGGACATTGATACGCTTGCATCAGTCCTTGCAGCTAGACAACTTTGTATATTCTCACAGCTTTCAATTTCAGCATTAGCGGAATAATGACATCTATTTTTCATTTCGATTTGGTTAGCACAGAGAAGGCAGATGTAACAGCGTGAGAGTAATTTTCTATTTGGATAAAGAAAGCCCTGCTCAGAGAGATGGCAGACATGCACGCAGGAAGACTTAATTCAGTTTGTTTGTTCGCTGTAACTCAGTTAATATCTTTGTAAAAGAAGAAACAGAGGAAAGGGAAAAGTTTTTAACTTTTGACTGTATTTCCTTAAAAGAAGAAAGAAGCTTGATGTTTAACCGAGGGGGCGTTAACAGGACGTTACCAGGTCGTATCGTTACTGGAGCAGCTTTTCTTATTGTGATGGAGTTTCCTGGCAGCAGGACATTGATACTGGTAGCGGGGATGTAAAGTTTCATCATGACGCTTTATTATTTCAGTTTAGCCGATATGACTCCATTCAGATCTCCTCTGTTTCATCCGATTCAACATGCTGAATAAACTCCAGTCCAGTGTTCCTCATTGTTCGGCTCGCAAGCCGCATGCGGCTCACTGACTGAACTTGCGGTTCATGAAGCAGTCACTGGCTTTCTGAAAATGCAATCTAAACAAGTCATAACGATCCTCAACGGTGCAGTTCTCTCCGAACTCCGCCAGAATGACCACAGGCCATCCAGTAGGACAGAGTGGTATGAGGGTCCAGTGCCCACAAGGGAAACCAGTCCTCACAGCCCAGCACTTTGCAGCCTGACTGGTGTTCATTAGAAACACCAGGTGAAGGAGCTAAGTCTAATCAAAGCTACTGAGATATCTTTGCCCGAGAGTGTTTTGACGCGCCGCGTTACCGTGATTGACTTCACCCAGATTGCTTAATTTCCAGTTCATCCATCTTTTATTCCATCTGCAAAATTCTTGTGGCATTTACACGTCACGCCCCGCGGTCAAAAACCATTTGCCTTCCGGGCAAAACATCTACCAAACTAGTGACGTGTTCCTCCTATATGCGTCACCTGCCCAGGTAACAATACAGCGCCCTCTAACAGTACCAATGAGAACGCAGTTAATGAAATTGGCTCCTATACCCGGATTAGCAGATTGGCTACTGGTGTCCTGTACTCTCCATGGATGACAGCAGCTTCCGATTAAGTAGACGTGAGAGAGTCTGGAGACGTTCTGCTGCCTGCAGCATCTTCCAGCTTGACCAGTTTGGGTCAGTGATGGTCTGGGGAGGCAGATCCTTGAAGGGCGACACAGTCCACCATGTGCCAGACAGAGGAACCCTGACCCGGGATGAGACCCTCAGACCCATGTTGCAGAGGGACCTGGTTCTTTCCGATGCGACTGTCGTCAGAAGTTCCTGCATGATGAAGGTGCTGATTGTCTGGACGTTGTAAGGAGACCATACAGGCATGTAGAGATGACATGAATTTCCACGGAAGTTGGGTCAACCTGATCTTTCCTTTGTTATTTTGAAGATCATACTGAATTTAAACCTTCAGGGCTTTAGGACTGTGATTTCCACTGATCATTCTTATGTCCTTTTGTTTGTCACACTCCAACATGTGATGAATAAAGATTTTCAGCTTGAATGTTTCCTTCATCAACATCTAAGATGTTGTTTAAGCTGTAGGTTTAATTTTTCTCCTCATGACGGTTTTAGATGACACTCCATAAAATTAACAACAAAAGAAAGAGTCATGAATGTCAAATACTTTAGTCAAGCAATCATGATTTTCCATGAATCAGGAATCATTTGGCAGTGGAGAGAAAGTCAGACATGACCATAATTTTCATCTATACAAGCTTCTGATCAAAATCTCAAAACTGGAAGAAACAATCTAAGTAACTGCATGAGGGAATCATAGGCAGGTTGCAAGCAGAGCTTTGGAATGATAGAAGAAACAGCAGCATGAACAACAGAGAAAAGGCAGCATTAAAAGCTACATTTAAACTGTCAGAGGCAGGTGATCAGCTGGTACTATCGCCTCTAAAGGAAGCAGTCTGTGACAGACAGGTCAATGCTCTACCTAAGTTCACCAGTTACTGGTGCCCAATGCAGACCAGTTGCTATGATACAGCATCAGTAGAGAAGGGCACAACATGTCTCCAAACGCCACAAAAGGAGATGTGGAGATGTTGCTGCCTGCATCGGCATGTTCCTCTGGTTTAAACTTTAATAACATGTGGGTACAGATGTCAGTTCCAGATGGTCTTTCTCACCGTTCCCACACGTTGGAAACACTCATATGGATCCTGCATCAACAAATCTTTGGAGTGCTGCTGGAGCTGCTCTCTACAGAGTCCGTATTTGACACTTGACTTTGACGGACATTTGAGCCCCTAAAAAACAAAGAGTAAGGCCTGGGATATACTTGCTGCTGGCAACACATCTGCATTCGTTTCTTCCATGCACATGTCTTCCATCTACGTGTCTTCCGTGGGCGTGTCTTCCGTGTGCATGTCTTCCGTGAATGTATCACAGCCCCACACATCCTTTGTTGACGCGAGGTAACATGTCGTGTGTGCCAGCAGCAACATTGACCTGAACGCTCAATGTGCTCATGCAGACAAAAGCATGAACATGAGACAGGAGGTAAACACAGTGCTGCTAAATGTTTAGAAAAGCACCTTTCGGATCTTGTCGGCTACTAGCAGCATTTTTATATTAGTTCCTTCCCGCTGCTCAGTGACAAACGCTGGCGCCTAAAAGTTAGCAGCAGAACGGTAAACTGTTTACTGAAATGTCACAGAAATATGTTACTGGTGGAGACCTTTTCACCAGTTCAGAGCCTGAGTGTGGTGTACTGGCCCCATGCGGTGACCTCTGGTAATGAACGTTTTGGTTGCTTGCTTTGTTTGCACAAAGTACAAACAGACGTAGCTGAACATTGTTGTGTTTGCCTTACTGGGGCTGCTTTAAATGTGCTATATAAATAAATTTGACTCGACTATGCAAGCAAGCACGGAAACCGTTATCTATGTCCTAATTACTCAGCCTTGACTCCTCTGTTTGTGGTTCATAATATAACTTATTACTCTTTATAATTAGCTAATACCTTAACATCAGCTCTGCGGAGTTGTGTATGCTTGTAGTACCTCCCTAACACACTGGCAGGTCAAGCAAATCAAGGCTGCAAACAGCAGTTTCCTCTTTAAAGAAAATCTTGACAGTCAACTTGATCAGAGTCAACAAACCTCCCCATGTTTTCCCAGTAAGGGAAGCATCAGCATTTTGTTTGTCTCAACACAATCAGAACCTCATGACTAAACAAAATGCCACTATCAACACAAACAACCTCTTTCATCATGGACTCTTGTAAAAGCATCCCACCAACACATTATTGAGGTTGCAAACTATTCTTAGTGGGAGAGTGGGCGTCTTTCCCCGTTTCTGTAGGGCTTTTAGATTGGGATGAGAGCAGAGTGTTTGGCATGATGGATGCCTGCACACACGTATTAGCAAAGCAGAGGGAAAACTGCATCTATTTGCACAACTCTACACACACAAATAACCACACACACTTTCTCTCTGGGCGAGAGTCTTCAGCAGAGTCCTGTGTGTAGTGCTTTGTATGAAAAGCTACCGTTAAAGCTGCATGCAACAACGTGAAATGAAGTGTTAAAATGAGTAGAATAGCTGGAACAGCTATTGCTGAGAAAATGGGAGCAGAGTGAGAGTGCGTGAAAGAAAAATGGAGGGACTAAACTCACTTATTTCACATATTTAAGCTGTGTTTTGACCTGTGAAGAACATTTCATCACCAACCTTTGAAATGTCACAAAATATAAAATATGAACTACTTCAATTTCCAGCTGAAAGGCTACAGAGGCTAAACGTACTTCCCACAAAGACAAACAATGGAAATAAAAGAAAGAAAAATGATCAGTTTGGGGGATCATATGGCTTCCTTGACCTCAGACGATGGTAACAGCTGTGGCTGATTCCTGTTTTTGTTGTTGCTTTTCCATCTTTATCAGATCAATTCACTTTGAGAAAGCAGGAATTAAGGTTCAACCGCCTTCCTTTTGTTAGAAAAAGACTAAATGTAAGGAGATATTTCAACCTGGCTTACTTGTCGAAATGTTTTGAACTGTTAAAAGGCAATGATTTTCATGTTATCATACAGGTCAGTCAGAGTCCAAATTATTGTTTCCCTGCTCCAACATACCTGTCTGGAATTCAAGGGTCGTGGTGAAAAACTTAAGCTGCTGGATCAGGTGTGTTGGAGCAGGTAAACAACAAAAGCCTGCAGGATAGCAGCCCTCGAGGACCAGAGGTTGACACATTATTGCCATCTCATTTGTCTATAATCAAATTACCACAATTCATCCTGCTGAGTGATTAACTGCTCACAAAGACAAAAAAAAACCCTCCCCATGTTTTCTCCCAGGTAGTAACCATGGCGATGAGAACAGAGCCAGCTCTCATCTGGAGGAGAGGATGCTGCATCGATTGACACTCCTGTTATTTCACTGCTTAGTCCACAGTCTGAATCACTATCAAGACACAGACTTTGTTTTTTAATTCTTTAATCACTTTTTTCAGTAAAAAGGAAAAAAAAATCTAAAATACATAAGATGACTGCAGGAGGAATGCGTCTCGCTATTCCTCCAAGGACACTCTGACTTTAATCCTGTTTTTTTTGTTCGTTTGTTTGTTTTTTAAAGAAACTGAACTGCATTAAGTCAGATTTGTTTGATAATTTCATGAAAACAACATCAAATCATGTTGGGAACGACCGCCTGCCTATGAACTGACTGACTGCTCTCAGCAGCTCTTGTTCATCTGTAATGATGCTCCATATTTTATGTATATGACTGTTACTGGAACAGGAATCAGACTGAAACTTGTGAAGCAGTGAATCACTTTGAAGCGTCTGTAATGAAACCAAATCACTGCTTTTCAGTTCTAGTAAAACATTCAGATGAAAGGATTCACCGTTTGGCTGAATGGGCCTGATCACAGCAGCTACAGATGAACCTAGGATGGATGGTAAATGTGTATGTGCACCTGAAACAAAACAATCTATTACATTGCAACCAAAGTCTCTCTATATCTGCTTGCAGACCAAAAGTAATGAGACAACTGAACATCTCAGACAAAGTATGGTGCTTTCTAAACCATCAAGCAGAAACTATTCTGTCATGGAGAGCAACCTTCCCAGTGTCCAGATGGTCCGGCTACCTGCCAGCTCTTAAATGGAACGCATGTCTGTGAGACTGAAGGTCCTGAAAACATGAAGAATCTTAAAACCTGTAATACATGTGGAAACAGATCTGTGCTTAAATGCAGTTCTTCTCCATGTGTATCAGGAGATTTCTACACACATTAAACTATTTATATACACAAGAGGTGTTTGGATTTCCTGTCTGTGGCAGGAATAAGATCCTACTCCAAACGTAGGAGGTAAAGCTTGTTGACAGTGTGGGGAGGATGGAGGGGGACACGGACAGCGATGCAGCCTCTGAATCCGTCTGCTGATTGGTTGACAATGAGACTGAAAGGAGCTTTTTTTCCGCAGCTTCAGGACTCTCCCTTACAGACTGGGTGAGAAGTCCAGTCGTATAGGAGGAGCTCAGAGAGCTGCTGCTCCTCCTCATCAACGAGGAGGAGCTGGATGATGTGGCTCCGGGATCTAGTTAGGATCCCTCCCTGGTGAGGTGCTCTGGGAAAGTCCTATCAAGAGGAGGTTTGGGGAGGATGCAATGTTTAGGAGACTTCGCCTTTTGGTTGGCCTGGGGATGGCTCGGGACCCCACAGATGAGCTGTGAGAAGTGACTGGTTAAAAGGAAGTCTGGACTTCCTGTCCTCTTGGCAGGAAGCCACGTTAGATGTCAAACACCTGCATCACTTCATGAAACACTGGAGACTAAGAACGTGACACCCCTAACAGTCCATTCGCATCTAACACAAACATCTGGAGCACAGCCATAGACTGTACATAAAAGATTGACGTAGCCTCCATCACATCACCCGTAGGTTTCTGAAGAGCATAACTGAAGCTCGGTGAGCATCATGGTGGATGATTGACATCGAGCGAACTCTGAGCTTTCTGTAGCTAAGAGCTAACCGAGCTAACCCGGAGATAACAGGAGCTAAACTAATTTTTGTACCAGGGTGTAAACATGTTTATTTCTGCTGTGAAGTTGGTCTTTTTAACATGGGAGTCTATGGGGATTTGCTTTGTGGAGCCCCTAGTGGATGAATGGGGGAACTGCAGTTTTCTGCACCTTTGTACAGGCTTCACTTTTAACCGCCGAAGGTTGCAGCTTGAGCACAACAGCAGCAATACACATACATATTGTAAATCTGAGTTGCATCTTCACGGCTAAAACCCCACATGCCTGTGCGTATTTGTGATGTGAAGCTGTAGTAGTGCACCTAATTTTTTTTTGACCACATGTGCATTTGATCAAGCATAAGGTTTGTTCAAGGCTGTGAACTTGCAGCGTAGCCATCTTAACCACTTTGTTGCTTTATTTACAAACTACTCAAACTTTCTCAGATTATCTTGTTTTAATAACCAGCTAATGACAAATGCAGCAACTTCTTTTTCTGCGGATGTCTTCACATTTATTTAAAGCAAATGGAAATAAAAGCGAAATTACTTTGGTGCAAGTACTTTTACTTGTAGCAGCACTGCAGGAAACAGCTTATGGAGTCAAGAGGCAACACAAGCCTCTTATCACTTCTAACCTCCAGAGCTTTACCAGATGATGTGATACATGCACAAACATGCTGACACACAAAGCCTGAAGATTATGGATATAAATGGATTGGCTGGCCATGCTGTAGGCAAGAGGCAGGAGCAAAGAGGGAAATATTATGCATTCAGATTCAGATGCATCAGGAGGACCCAGGGGAGCAGCTACAGCTAGAGTCCAAAGCGAAATGCTAAAGTGTGGATTTACAACTAAATGTTATTGCTGTTGGTGTAGAGTTTAATATACACATGCATCTGTGTATTTGTTAATCTGTTCACACACTAACACAGTGGTGGCTCGTTTCTTTTTCAGGACATATATCGAGTCCCGGTAAAGTAAATGATCTCATTTGTGGGTGAAGATTTAGAGTTTAGATTGGGGAAACGTCTCCAGGAAATGAACGTCAGTCTAAAATGATGGAGGAAAAAAAGCCATCAGTCTAGATGAGAGCCGGGAGCACATCAGGTGACAGCATCTGGTTCACATGTTAAACATCATTCTGACTAACCTTGCTGAATACACATGATTTCTTCTCTTTCTCTCACTTGGTCGTGACTGACTGACTGACAGACAAGCAGACAGGTGATGTCTCTGAAAGCTCATTTGCATTAAATATTTTGTGTTAACTGCGTTAAAAAAAAAGAAAATGAAAAGTATAAAACAGGGAAAATGTGTTTCATGCTGAAAAAGAACAGATTGGAAGACGAGGGAGGTGTGTGAATTCTCCTAAAGTTTACTCTGGTCATAAATGTGAAAGGCTGACGAGCTTTTGACTGGAGGACGTTTTGGCTCGTGCTCAGACAAGCTGGTGTCCAGTGAGGTCAGGGTGAGCTTAACCTGACAGGTCAGCCATGTGATTGTCCAGAGGGTGTTTGATCCTGAATAATCTTCAACACTGTGATATGATACAGGCGAGGAGACAGAACAAGGCTGTTTGTTTATGAGCTGTGTTATCTGCAGCCAATCTGTTCCAACTAAAGATTTAATAACGCATTACTTAAGAAGACGGTTTAGGACAAAGCAGAACTGAAAGGATGAAAAAGATGGCTGCATTCATAAAGCTACAAGTTCCTGTAAAAACAAGATGTCCTTGATGATCTGAAGTGGGAGCATTTTAGACCAAAATATGTTTAAGAAAAGCAAAATAGAGATGTTTTTAATGCAACCACAACTCCAAAAGCACTCCGAGTGAAGCACTTTGTCAAGGCTATAAATGCAGCTGTGTTTCTTCACCATTACCAGACAAATGATGGCTGTTTAACTCCATGTGTGTGGTATTTAATGGACGACCTCGGGTGTGTGCTGGCCAGTTTGTAGAGGACAAAACGAAGGGATGGAGATGTTTACAGCTTTCTGTGCACAGAATGGCAGCTTCTGGAGAGCGACCTTTGTCCCAGCCAGCCTTACAAAGTCTATAGGAGTGCAGCAATGGTGCAGAGAGAACTGCTTGCAGCTACTTGACATAAATGCTAAACTTTTGCACTAAAGTGTCCAGTTGTACTTGTGGGGATTTGGAGGAAAGTTGAACAAGCTGCTTTCTGCTGAGAACAGCATCCTAACTCGACTCAACGCCAACCTACATTTTTGTTCCAAAAGGACACGACTGTGGCAAAGATAGAAAGAGGCCAATGTCTGCAGCGTGTGGCCTTACTGGTCCGCCTCCAGGTGGAAACTGGGTTTGATAAAACGGGGAACAGCTTAGGATAGAAAGGTTAAAACAGACTGCAGGGTTTCCTCGCTTTTAAAGTTGTGCAGAAATGGGTGGAAACAAATACTGTTAGTTTATTTCTCATCAATCACTACTGACACTTTTATTTTTACCCTTTAAAGGGAATCACATAAATATCTTTAATGCAAGGGCTATTTTAGATATTAATAAAATTCAATAACATAAATACTAGAAAGAAATTATCTGAAAAGTATTATCAAATATATTGAGTGGATTAAATAAAAAAATTAAGATGAAAAATCTTTTTAAAATTACATAATCAAATCAAGATACTTTATTCATCCCTGAGGGAAAATTCAAATCAGACTATAAATTGAGATCATATTAATTTTCAAACTGAAAATAATAGATGCCATATATAAAGACAATATAAAAATGTAATAAAAGAACCTGTATTTAATCAGTGCATTTGAAATATTAAATTTATGTGAAATTGAATCAGGAAAAAGAATTAGCTTTGGAGGGCGATCCGAATCAGGAAATTCACACAAAGCCCTTCAGCTGGGAGGGATTCTGACACCCTGCCTATGCAGCATGAAAAAAAAACTTTGGCATTTACATTTTTTTCCTCAAGTCTTTTTCATCATTCAAAAACAGACAAAGATTCAATCAATAATAAACTGATTAGCATGTGGCATTATTGCGGGCTTGTATTTCAAATAGAAAAAGTCAGATTCTAGCTTACAGCATTAACAAATCAGCTATTATATCACTAAATAACCTCTTTATATTTTCATAAATAATATGAGGAGAAAGAATTAAGGAATAAAAGATATCAAGTGATAAAGCAAAAAAAAAAAAAAAAAAAAAAAAGGGCTGGATGTCAACTGATATTTACTGCATGCAGTGATGAGCATGTCGTCGTTAGAGGAGTCCTCCATTCAGTGCAGCAATGTCCAAAGCGTGATAACACCATAGACGGTGTTTAAAAAGATGAACAGAGCCTCCGTGACGTCACCCATAGGCTTCACTTTTAACCACTGGAGGCTCCGTCCATCTTTCATACGGACGGACGCACGCACGCACGCACGCACGCACGCACGCACGCACGCACGCACGCACGCACGCACGCACGCACGCACGCACGCACGCACGCACGCACACACACACACACACACACACACACACACACACACACACACACACACACACACACACACACACACACACACACACACACAAGGCCATCTTCTAGTTGTAGATCAACCTGAATACGGCTCCGGGAGCTTGTGTCTACTCCTAACTTTGTCGTAGGGCTGGGGGATATGACCTCAAATCAATATCACAAATAACTGAACAGGTTATTACAATTACAATTAATTAAACAATTATTTTACGTCATTTTATTTTTAGCTACATAGCTAACTTGGATTTTTGTTGCAAATATTTTAATATATGAAGAGCAGATATTGATAATAAGTGAAAGGAAACACACAGTTTAAACATAAATGGTCTGTTAATTCATATTTTTATATATTTAAGAGAAACTTACATTTTGCAAACCATATAAATAACTTAAATCAGCAATATTACATTGATTAATGGTTCTGAATGCCAGTTTAGATTAATTTCTGATTAGTTGCTCAGCGCTACTTTGCTTTATTGTAGGAAGAGGAGCTGGTCATTTCTCCATCTTGCTCATTCATTTGTTGGATATCAATCAAAGCTTACAACCTCAACCAAGGAGGTAGCAGGTGTTTGGTTTATGTCTATCTGTTTACAACTTTACTCAGTAACCACTGGATGAATTTTCATCTTTTTTTCCCCATTTATTATGTTTTTGACGGCATTAGTCTGTCTAACTGTATAACTCAAAACGTTGTGGCCTGATGTTTATCACTCTATAGTGGTGGTACACTGGTGACACACTTCCAACACGGCAGTGGCCAAATGCAACTTGAGCTGGTAGAAATACTGAAAAGTAAGATTTTTGTTTGGACATAGAAGCGATGTTTCATCTGATCTGCAAATTGACACGAATCCAAACAGAACAACATTATTCTGAGCATCAGTGTATGCAGAGTATCATGACATGAGAAAGTTTCCGTTAGCAAAAGTTAACTATCTGCTGGGTTCTGACATCACTCCTCTCTCCATGCTTCCCTGGTATCTAAGTGAACAATACACTCGTATTTTCCGATGTTTTTTTTATTTTTTTTTATTTGTGGTTAGAAACATTGAATTAATTAAGTTAAATTTCATGCCTAGCATCCATAGGCCGCCATTCTGCTAGCATCCATAGTTAGCCACGTTGCTAGCATCATAAATACAGAAATGAAGCCATGCTGCTAGCATCCATAATTAGCCATTCTTCCAGGATCTATAGTTAGTCATGCTGCTAGCATCCTAAAGTTTAACAGACCTAAACAACCGCCTACACAACCCCACCTTCCTGCAACAGTGGAAATAACCAGACACACAGAAGCTAAACAGGACATTTAATGGAGCATGTTCCTGTCTGATGTGTTTTGTGGATTTCAGGCATATTCTAAATATGAATTGAAAACAGTTTTAACAAGATGTTGATTGTTTGTTCCATTTATTTAATCTGTTTTCAAGGTGAAAGGTGTGAAGAAAAGGACACTTCTTTTAACAAGTTGATAAGAAAGGTTAAAGTGTTTTAGTTGTGTATTTTTTTTACTCTTCAGTGAGCAGTTTGGGAAAAACATGGCTGCATAAGTTAATAGAGCTTTAAAAAATGCGTCTATTTCACACCGTAAATGTCTGTTGTGGTGCTCTGACTTTGATTTATTAAAAAAGGTGTTTTTACTTTCTCTTTAGTATTGATTATAGTATCTGAGTATCGAGCACCATCCTTAGTATGGGCATTGAGTTTAAAATCTTAGTATTGTGACAAACCTAAGTGTTCCCAAGCTGCATTATGAAGGTAACTAGTAAGGGCTGTGAGGGCACCAGTTTGACCAGATCAAAGGTCCCAGCACTGACAACAGTGAAAGTGGAAGAAGGTTTAGGGGTAAATATTCCATCTAAAATTGCTGTTGTTGCAAAATGGACAACTGTGTACGGTCTCAACTCTCCAATCCCCAACCTCCCCAATAATTTTTAGAAGTCATTCTATATATAATTGTTGAATTTTAATGCGATCCAGTAATAGAAGTCAGGATTTTATATTACAGAACAAAAACCGTGAAATGCTTTGATTGTGAGAGAGGGAGCCATTTTCTTTTTATTGAGTCCCTTTGAGTCGCAATTCAGTGATTTCAGCTTCATTCATGCGGATGAAAACAGCTTCATTGGTAATTGAGCTGTACTAAAATAGTATGAGCACAGATCACAGGAGAAGCAAAAATCCTCTAACAAATCTCACAGAAAGCTGAAGCCAAAGCTGGAGAACCCCAGTCACATATCTGAACAAGAGCCTGGGTCTGCAGACGGGTCATTAAAAACATGTCCAATAGGTAAAACAGTCTACTTTCTAAAAATACTTCTTTAGTAAAAGGAAACCATAGGTTGGCAATTAAGACTTGATTATACCAAAATATTTTTGATTGAAGCCTAAAATCTCAATTAAATTAAATAAATTAAATAAACCATTTTCTAAATAAGTACAACTGGCTTTAGCTAATCACGTGTCGATGACTTGTGGGAAAATGTTCTCAGCATTTTTTGAAGAAAGCTGAATCAACCTGAGAAGGAGTCCATTTTTCAGAGACACATCATGTAACTTTCCCACTTTAAAACTCGGAATTCTGGACTCATTTGATGGCACAGTGACATCTATTTCCAACGGTATCCTGAGGCTGAAACCAGTCTATGCAACGCTGTTTTCAGAGACACTACTGTATGCTTTACGCACGCTAGCAAGTGGATACGAACACGGCCATTCTGAATGCTGACATGGCTGTTTATTCAGCAAAGAAGCGCAAAAAGACAGAAGAGAGAGAAAGAAAGAGCGAGAGAGATGCTGAGCAAGAGATAATATTGAGAGAGCTTCAGAAGAGAGCTAACAATACAGGTAGGATGCAAGATGGACGCTGAAATAGCCATTGATAGGGCATGCGTCACTGGAATAACCTGTAAAACTGCTGTGGAACGTCATTAAGGAAGCAGCTGCTCCATCTATTACTGCTTCAGTCTGTAAAAACACACTGCCCACCCCAAAAAAAATTCCCACACTCATATTTCAGTGGACCTTAGATGAATTGGGGTTAAACAACATGTTGCCTGGTGAAGCATAATCATCCATTCAGAATGGCAGACAATGGCAGTGTAATTGGTCAATAGATTTTAGATCCAAATGTGGAGACAACTGGCCTGCTATTCACTCTCTTAAATCAGTACAAACTCATAAATAGTCTTTATATCAGATGTATCAAATCTCATATTTAAAGGCAGAAACAGATTTTTGCTATGATGAGTTTGAAAACTGTGCATCACGTTTAGAGAGTACTTAGGTATGACTTTGGATCTTGTCCTACCTTGGAGATTGAAAGAAAAATAAAACTAAATGTAAAAATTGTGTTGCCTTAAAACAAACACTTTTATGCAATCTAGAAGTCAGTCTGAGCAATCCTGACCCAGAGCAGACAATGCAATCCCACAGCTCTCACTGCTTGGCAGCAGGATAATTACCTGTACTTACAGCATGTCAGGTGAACAGCAGCATGCTGAGCAATACTTTTATGACTGAGCTGGGATTACAACATGCACATCTAATTTTATGATTTGGAGGTTGTTTGTTTTTTTTTGTTGCCAGCCAGAGCTTGAAGCCCTACTGGTACAACCAGAATAGTCCAGATTAAAACCTGGAGGAAGGGGGGTGAAAACCAGGTGTTGACGAGGAATCATGCCCAAAATGGAAAACTGTCTAAGATCATAAACGGTTTCCTATTTTGAGGGACGTTTGGATGCAGCAATTTTAATTCTCTTATCTCTTCCATTGTTTTCTCATTTTGGGGTATAAGCTAGAAAAATAGGTGTCAAAGCTGGTAAAATACTCTATTAAAACTTTATTGCAATAATGATGAATAGAGTGAAAATGTGGCCTTTCCCAACATTAATACGCAAAATAAAGCATTTTCCTCACAAGTTCCTCTTTTTCCAGAGTGGACTGTCACTATTTAGTTAGATTTAGTTGATGTAAATGCTGAATTACTCCTCCTAATGACCCAGCTTGTGACAGTCACAGAAGTAGGGGCCGGGTGTATGACTCCAGCTCCAACACATCATGACTGATTGCCTCGTTGTGCTGGGAACAGCCTTTGCTGTGCACAGATTAAAATATCCAGTTCAAAGGTTTGATATTTTGTGTCCCTACTTGAAAACAATCTGCTGACTGATGGATGGCAATGCCGGCTTATTCAGCATGGACAGCATGTTCAATCATCATCATCTTCAGCACATCTTCAGGAAGAACTGCATCCTTCAGACATTCCAAAACATTCACAAAAGCTGATTTATTAGTTCACGCAGTCTTACAGCTGCATTAAGAATCCCAGGAATAGTGAACTTTTTATTCATCTCTCTCTGGCGCGTCATTCTGTATTCAGTTCAGCGTCGTCAAACTTTCAGCTTTTCCTTTGTCTTTATTCTCTCAGATCTGAACCGAAGAGAGCTGCTCCTACCGCAAAGAAATTCTAATTACTTTAAGCCAATAAGGAAATGCGGGGTGGGGAATGAATGGCTTGTGTGCTGCTTCCAGGGCAAAACAGCAAAGCAGACCCTGCTGCTCGCACAGATTTCCTCCCAGCTAAATCCCAGAGACCGGCTTATTGTTTCTCTCATGAGTGACAACGGCTGATAGGAAGGTCACTGCACGCAAAACGAGTTGAGAGAACAGATTTTTATTCAAACACAGCTGTTCCTTAGGAGGGCAATTTTCCGTTGTGAATAAACGCAGACGTCGTTGGATGTTTTAGAGTATTAAGAATCTGGGAACAGAGTCAACAGTACCACAATGCAACAAAACACAGATAAGTCAACAATAGAGGAATGAAAGCTTTCTGTTTTGTTGATCCCAATAATTATGCACAAGTTTTCACCCTCTAGTTGCATTTTGTCATGCTGGTGATGAATCTGCCCATCTGGGAGGGACTACAGATGGTATAGATCATTCTTGTATCTCAGGGCTTGGTGCCCTGGTAAGGCCATCTGGGCCAGAACACAACTAATCAGTCATATGCGAGCTGCAAGTGTAATCTCATGCAGGTATCGGATCGCCTAATCCCATTCAGAATCATTTCTGTCGCCATGAACATAAATGTCAGGGTTTTTCTTAAGAAGGTGGGATTACAGATGAGCAACATCCAGGGATTATTGTTCTACAATGAGTCAGCAGCATGCCAAGGCTTGATATTTAATGTGGTAGTCCATGTCAGATGAAGCTCCAGGTAATTATTTTTATCAATGAAAAACCCAGAGTCTTAAGAAATATGGCTGCTCTTTAGCATGTAAGGCATGGGAATATTAAACTCCAACATGCACAGCAGAGATCAAACTTTCCATCTGTAAGACACAAGAGACAGCTTTTTCACTACATCTTGGGAGAGGATTCCACACACCTGCGTGCCATGAGCCGTCAAAAAGACAGGTGACACTGATATTCTGGGTCAAATTATTAATATGAAAGGCACAGCAAGGTTTTTAGGACAGAAAAAAGTCAATGTGCAATCTGTTAAGCCTCATTAAATCTTAACAGCCTGTTTGAAAATGAGTCATCATTAACTCCTGGCTCAGAGCTGATTTTAGAGATTCATTACTGCAGGGCTTAAATACACGAAGCAGCAAAGAGCCGGAAAAGATAAAAAGTGCTTCGGAGGTACAGAAAATACTTTTTCCTCCTGTTCTTAGATGCTACAGAGCAAACGTTTAACCTCAGGATATCTCTGCAGGCACTTGTGGCACTACTGCTGTCATTGAGACCCTCCTCAGACATGGCCTCAGGAAAGCAGCACTACTCTGTCCTGCCTGAATGCTTTTCTAGACCACATTGATGAGGCTGTACATCTGTCATAAGCACCGTCTCCATTATTTTTGCTCCACTTGCAATCTTTACATTCCAGTGCATGTCCCTCCCTTTGACTCAAAAAGGGAGAAAGGAGGAGACTGGATGCTCCTCTGGGATCCTTCTGGCTATTTGTTTTGAAGCTCACACTAAAACGATGCGCTAAGGCTCTTTAGACTCTTGTCTTTTGGAAATTTTGTGGTGAGAAATTATGACAACAATGCAGAAACTGGAAGAATAGGAAGTTTTATCGTGTTATTGAGGTTGAGAGAACCACTTGTTTAACAAGCTTGTTTCTGTCCCATTTATAATAAAGTGCAGTTTGTCTTTATAAAGGATTCGTTTTCCTCACATGTTGCTTGATCTTCTGTGAATGACCTTGGTCCACCAGTAAGTTGTTGTAAAGAGCTATGAAGTACATTTACATACACCAGGTAAATACATGGAGTTCCTCAGGGTTCTTTACCTGGACAATACTTCATGCTATTTCCATTCATTCATTTTCTGAACTGGTTGGTCTGATTCAGGGTTGTGGGGAAACTGGAGTCTATCCCAGCAATCACTGGGTGAGAGGCAGGAACACCCTGAACTGGTCGCCAGTCCATCACAGAGAGAAAAAACTCTCACTCCAAGAGACAATTTATAGTAACCAATTAACCTAACATGCATGTCTTTGGAAGGTGGGAGGAAGCCGAGAGAAATCATGCATACATGGGGAGAACATGCAAACTCCACACAGAGAGGCCATTGTTTGAGCATCCCCCCCAGTTGAGGATCAAACCAGCAACCTTCTTGCTGTGAGGCCACAGTGCTGACCACTACGCCAACATGCAGCCCATGTTATTTCCAGTATGAAGGAAAGAGCTGTCTCCATGAAGCTGGATGAGACTAGTGATTTGGTTGGAATACAATCACATCTTACAGACAGAAAAGCCTGCCATACTTTTATTTTCATGCACGCCTACCATACAGTGCAAGCTCAAGACAAACTGTTAAATCCAAGTGAAGCTTGGATGGGATTATTTTCAGGTTCCTAGTACAAAACAAATCATAATAAACTGGATTGATCTGGATTATAATTAACTGAAGTTTACTGGATTATTACTGGATTAAATTGATCATATCTTTAATATGCGTATTGAGAATAATTTTGTCTATAATTGAATATCATATGAATATCCATTTAGTAGGACATAAGTAGGGTAAATGTCTGCAGGTCTGAAAGTTTATTCTTCACGTCTGAAAGTGAAGCAAAGACTCTGAATTGCATTGTTTACTCAGTCTGCTCTGCTACAGCTGAAACTACAAAAAACAGAACCCTTGAAAAAAACAAAAAACTAACGCCAAATATCAAGCTATTAATAACAAACAGGTTGCTGTCAACAACACAAACTGAAAAGCTACAAAGTTTTGAGGGATGTCCTAAGATTAAGCAGTTATCAGTCTCACTGTCTTTAATCCTGAGAAAATATACACAGTTTGGTTCAAATCCAACAAGTCAGTACGGATGTTTTAAATGGGTATTTTGTGTTCAGCTTGGATTTTATCTTTACCTTGCATAAAAGCCAGATTCCAGCCAGATCTGCATGTGCATGATCACAAGACAGTCCATCCTTCCAGGCTTTAAACTAGCTTGTAGCAATCTACAACTGTGCTAATCATTTACCTGAAGCTTGTTACATTTTCTACATTTTCAACAAAGTACAAACTTTGTTTTTTCTTTTTTCTTGTTCTCAGGGGCATGTTGGGGGACATTTTGTGGCTTGTTTGCGATGTATCAGCTAAACAGAACTTTCTTCTCGTGGAGCTTTGAGAATTGCCGTGTGACTGGTCGGGCATTTGAGGTGGGTGTTAGTTAATGAGGGAAAGAGTCGTGCATTTCCACTGATGCTGGTTGAACTTGTTCATTGCACATAAAAACAGACACCAGTTGTCTCCGTTGCGTTCTGGACAAAGCTTCTCTTGGACTATGACTAAACCAAATGAAGGGATTTTTTCCTCAAGAGAAAGCTCTCTTCTTGTGGAGTACATGACAAGCTTAAACTGAAGCTATGGGTGGGTTGTAGGTATGACAGTGGTTTACAACTCCAACTGATGCTGTTACATCTGCAATGGAAGGTATGGAGGGTAAAAGCAAAGAAGTTTGGAAAGACTTGCTTTGTCCCCTGCTGATTACTGCACAAGCCGAATTCACCAACTGGTCTGACTGGTCAAATTGAGCCAGTGATAATAGTAACAGACAGATGCTTCCTCCGATCGCCTGTCAATTACTGTATGACAGTGCCTGCCCCTTTCCAAACATTTTGCAAGGACGACCTTCCACCATCTGGCACGTCAGGTTATTTTAGGTTTCCTGGGCATGCTCCCATTCCTCCCACTGACCAGGAGCCTAAAGCTTGATGGAAATATTCTAACTAAATTGTTGTAAACAGCATTTGTTGGCTCTATGCCTGAATAATGGCCAGTCCTTGACTTGGCTTGCATTTCCATATGCTGAACAGGCTTCTCACCTCAAAAGACCTTCAAAAAGGATCCTGACGAGTTTGCACAATAATTTAACTCATCGCACAGGAAGACTTTCCTTTGAAGCCCTCGAGCATCTTAATTATGAGAAAAACCATCTCATTAAGCATCAACAACAGTCTTTTTTTCTCCTTTTTTTTTTTAAAAAAAAAAAAACATACTTCACAAGCCACTAGTGCGTGTCTCCTTCAGTTTTCAAACTTTCAATTAGAATAGCGGCAGGAATATCTGACAATTACAAACAGCCAGCTATTCAGTTCATGCAGAGCACCATGGCCGCCTGAGAGGGAACAGTTTAATAATCAGCATCAGCAGGCTATAAATTAAGTACAACTTGTGCATTTTAAGTGTTTTCTGAGCATGAAATAAAACCCTCTCTAGTCTGACGGTGTGGCAACAGGAGGTTCTGCTAAGTTACCAGACGGCACCAAATCCTTGTCTTTCCTAACAGCATTAAAAGCAACAATCTCAACATGCCTAAAGCCAAGCTGCTATGATAATGTGCTGAACCACAGTAAACATGTCTTTCCACACGAGTAGAAATGCCTCCAGGCTGCACGATGGCTGCGCTGGAATGTCTTGGACAGAGCCGTTTAGGGAACTGTGTATATCTGTTTGACCTCATTAGCACCGCGGGCCAGGGCTTTACAATCCCTGTGCCAAGTCTGTACTCTCCCCACGACTTCATATTCAGCAGAAGGAAACTTGTTTGCCTTGTGAATTAGACGAGGGAGTAAAAGGAAGAGGGATAATGCAGAAAGCAAAGGAGTGTTTGTTTATTTGTACGGAAATGAGCTTACACTGTTGCCATGTTGACGCACCACAGTTGTAAGATGAGAGAATATGTTTGTTAGAGCATGATAACAAGAGTACATAACAGTATCTTGGGAATTATTTAGGTATAAAAAAATGTGCATATGATTGTATAGCTGCAAATGCATTGATTAAAACTTGTTCCTGGATGTAAAATCGATGCAAGGCTAATACGAGAGAGCAAGGTAAGGACTTCTATTCAGCCTCCAGCTGCATTAAACGGCACTCAGTGGAGAAGGGAAAGCTTTCCATTTTCAAGCATTTAAAGCAGTTCTAATATCTTTCTTCACATTTGACTGACATACAACCTAACTGCACACACATTCAGTGTGCAGCTTACAGGCACTGAGGGCCTGCAACGCAACACTGCTAGCTGTAAATCATATGTATGGTTTAACACTGCATTTTATGTCTATGAACATTAAGCTGTTTAAATGGCGTGCATTTTTAAGTGACAAAGGGTGATTAACAATGCTCATTCATCCAGGCCAAACACTGATGGCTGTGAAAGACCTGGAAGCACATCAACAGTCCTTTCTAACACCACTGTGTCCGAGCTGAATAGGGAGTTGTTCGGCAGTAGAGTCAGGATGAGCTTTAAGTGCTGGAAACGAAAAAGTTATGCTCAATAAAATTGCCATCAGTGGGTAGTCTGGCGTGTGGATGACCACTCAACAAGGCACAACTAACTAAATATAGCAATAACAGTAAGGAAATTTGTTCTTGGTAGATTGTTTTTTCCTGCAACTATGCTTCTTGGCAATCCATCTTATGTCATTTCAAAGTCTGATTCCTTTTGAATGGAAAAATGTTTGTAAGGACAAAACCTTTGAGTGATGAACAGCAGAGTTAAATATTTGGGTTGCGCTCATGAAAATATTACTATTCTAAAAAAGGCTTTTGTTTTCAGCCTCTGGTGCCATGATTAGGTGCCTGATCCAGCACCACCTACAGCCATAGACCGTGCTACAGCAGTTTGTTGGATTGTTGCTGTGGAAAGGCATGTTTCCATCAACAGGTTGTTTTTTTTTTAATTTCTTTGATTCGGCCCCCCACCCATAATAAAAGTGTAACTTAGAGGTGCAACGCTTTCCTTGAGTGATAAGAAAGTGTCACAGAAACTGTGGAGGACAATGGTGGACATCAAGCTGTCTTTCTTTAAATGACAAAAAAACATTGCACTGTTTCCACTTTGTTTGTATTAAAAAGTCTAATGGTTGTGATTATTCTTTCAACCAATCAATGGAGTTCAGTGTGCTCAGTGCATCCAGATCAGCTTGATCAGGTACACAACATTAGAGTTAAAAAAAAAAAAAAGAAGAAATAGAATTGGATATTCTGCCATCTTCCCCAGCTTTTGCTGGTGGAAACACAAAAACATGCATCCCATCCCGAACCGGACCCCTTGGTGGAAACTGGGCCTAACTGGAGAAGTTGTGGAAAATGTCATGCTGATACACCAATGGGGTAACAGCTCTGGGTGGAGGAAGGGGGGTAACTGTAATGGTTGACTGATGAATGATGCTGGTTGAAGAATACAGTGTGTGACCAAGCTGGTGATCATAATAAGATCAAGGTACCAGGCTGTTGCAGGTGTGTATGGTTCTTCCACATGCTGCTTCTTGGTAAATGACAATATTCTTAAATTGCCAACATGTCGTGTTTCCAACAGTATGAAACTTTTTAAAGTGGAGTACCGCTACAATAAACAAACAATCCACCAAATGCTAAATTCACTGGTTTTGTGCCTAGTCTCAACTTCTAAGAGAAGATTTAACCCTGGGCTGCAGCCGGGAACAGCTTGTTGCCCCATCAAGAAGGCCAACTCCTTTAACAAAAAATACATTCCTGATACAGCGTACTCGCTTGCATCTGGGAGCTAGTCCGTCAGCATGTATTAAGAATCTGTTGCATTTGGTTAACTTCCTGTATGAATATAAAGTTTCATGAACGAGGGACGCCAGCCTGGGGAGAGTTAAAAACCTTTGACAAATATGACCCGAGGCTGCTGTCAAGATCCTCCCTGGGACTCGGCTCTCTGCATCACTGGCCAATCAGAACAGTTTTAATTTTTCATGTCATTTATCCAATGGGATTACTTCTCCACCTGTCAATCAAATTCACATCCCCAGTTTCCACATGTTGTGACACTAAGTAGATGAGGAGCAACAAACCTGAGGAGAAATCCTTTCGCGTGGGGTTCACTTGGGGGAAAAAAAAGATAAATGAGACCAACTCTATAAAATGGGACAGACGTGAGTAAGGAAAGACCTGAGCCCTCATAATCACAGAATAACCTTTATTGTGTTGATATTTGTCTTTAAAGAAAAAAAAAATCTGTTTGCGTAATATGAAAAGCAAAAAGCAAAAGGAAAAAAAGTTGAGGACAAACTTAAAATAGAAATTTATGTGTTTGGTTTTGGAGAAGGAGCCTTCATAAAATCCCAGATTTCACTGACTTATTAAAGAACAATCAGTCAACACTGGTCACAACACTTCACATTGAGCTTTACAAGCTAGGCTGATTTAGATTTTAAAAAGGCGTTTTGTGTGTGTAATTGCATACTCATTTGCGTAGTTGTTGGTTGAAGAATATATTTAACTCAAGTAATGTGTTTTATGCTAAATCTGCAGTAGATTCACAGATTTTTACACAGTTTAACACACTGTTTGATAAAAGTTTTGCCTGTTAAGTCCATGTGGTTGATCCTATCAGTCTTTGTGAGTTAAGCAAACTACTCTGATGTACGTACACACATCTGTTGCAGCTTTGTTCTAAATTGCAGAGACAATATTTCCTATTGTGGCTGACAAAGCATACTCCCCATTTGGGACCATTTCACTGCCAAGGCTTTTCCTGCAGCATTCCATCACAGATAGAGAAAAACACTGCTCTGCATGGGGTTTGGGTGTTGCAGCAACCAGATGACGACACCAACACCGCAGACTGGCACAGGAAGAAAGAGACCGGCCAGCAGAGGAGAGACGAAGAGGAAAAAATTGGTGGAGAGAAAGAAAGGAAGCTTAGCTATCCAGTCCTCATTTGCCATGCCTAATTAGAATAAAAAAATGGCTGCTTTCATGTTGCAATAATAGCGACTCATCATAATGGCCAAAAAGGCTAAAATGGACAGGACTAAACCCGTACAGTCAACCAGAAGAACTGTGGGAGACTCATGCAGTGGCCAGTCAGTGGATTAAAGGAGCAGCTAATAGAAGCATCGGTCAGGTCTACTGGAGAACAGCCAGAGGCTACTGGACAGTTTAATGAGCTTAGAGGAGAAAGAAGCGACAAGAGGTGCAGCATTAAATTCCAACATATCAGACTTCAATTTTTCAGAACACACACAGGCACACACACCGACACTGAGGTGTGGAATCTAGCGCTCATATCAGACTAAATGGACTCCTCTTTATTCCTCTATTTTTATTGTCTTTCACGTCTCTTTATATTTGTTTTCACACAGTTTATTGGTGCAGTGTCTGTAATGAAACCAGAAAAGTTCTTATTTGTTTTTCAGAGGGACTATAGGTGCCATAAACTGAGCAAAAAGGAAATGCAGCAGCTCTGCTTCAGGAAGAATATGAAACACAGCAAGAGTTGTTTGTGAAGAGATTTTCTTTGAGGGAGATGATCAAGACGGGTTCAAGTAGAAAACTAAAATTCCACTAAAAGGTTGAAACACCTGTAACCTCTTCAATGTGCAGTCCTACAGGGGGCGGCATGACATACAGGCAGCACAGAAAATACAAATCAGAGCACGAACAAACACAAAAGATGGATTTAGGAGGTAATCGAGATTAGAAAGAGGACCAAGGACACTGTTGACCAGGATGAGGGGACTCTTATAATGTCACACACCTGGGACTTTGTCCTGCAGTGACCAAGCACACACGAGGAGGAAGATAAAAATGAGTTCTCACAACCTTGTTTTTCAACAACAAATCCATCTACACCAATCCAAATGACTGTGTTGTTAATCACATTCATAAGCATGTCAAACCCACAGACGGCAGTAGCGTCTAATCCTATCCAATGAGAATAACCTGTCTCATAACATCACTTTCACAAAAAAACAAAACATGGCTCAAAAGTGATATGGGTAGGTGGCGGAAAATAACTGTCCATCTCGTCCTTTAGTCATCTGTGTGGAGCGGTACTAACACAAGTGTAAAAACACACACAAAGCGCATGGACAACAGATAACGCCAACACAGTTTCGAGGATGTCCATGTTGTTGTTTGTCAACGTTTCAAAATCTAAATACCTGGTTATATATGTCCACATGCCGACGTGCACATGGAGTATTGACACATCTTCACTTTGGTCGGAGGTTTTTGAAAGAATCATTGTTGATTGCATAAATCCGCATTTTCGTGTGGATGGCAGGCCAAATCGATGAAAAATATCTTTTGTGAGATACCTGCTATGTGTGGACAATGGCAGAAACTGTGGACAGCAGGGTCAGGTTGGCCATGCTTTGGCATAACATCTGATAACTAACATGTCACAGTGGTCTCTTCGACAGTCGAAACATGTCAAGTACAAACATCTACAACCTAAAACTTTGTCTTGAAAAAGGAGAAGCTAATTATATTTCAAGCAGTTAAAGTTATTTCAGTGAGGTGTCAAAGTCAGCTTGTAAAATAACTTTGTCATCAATAATCATACCGTTACCTGTCTGAATTATTTGCACCAGGTGGCATGCAATACTGCATGCATACAATCCAGCAATACTGCACATATTTCTCAAAAGGCTAAAATGGAAAAGCCTAAATATGTAGCCTCAGTTCTGCCTTTCATATTAGCAGATAGCATAATCCTCCAGTCTATGAGTTAGTTAATTTACACACAGATGGTTGACAAACATTATACAATATTTAAAGAATAAATTTGGCATAAAAAATAACAATAGAACATGTGTAATGCCACTTTGCATTTTCTTGCTAGAAGTGCATCAAAGTGTCAAGCCTCTTAGTAATTGTAATGTCAAAGGAGATGACTGCCTTAAATGATTTTTCCCATTTTCTTGGTCTCATTAAAGCAGTTTCCCCCACTGCCATACTTCCACACAGACAGAACAAAGAAGCACTGGCAAGAGGGAGTCAGAGAGAGGGATATTAATCAAGGTGGAGAGAAAACAGCAGGGCAGGAGAAAAGGGAGTGAAGAACCAGGGTGCTTTAGCTAATTGTTGGAAGAAATCAGGCAACAATTTAAAGTATGTTGCATATGAGCAGGAGTGCTAGAGGCCACAAACTCCCCTGACCTCAGTGTAATTACCGCATAGCTTGTGGTGAATACCTGCAACTCTGTAGGGACCGTTAAAGTGAAGAGGACGAAGTGATGCCAGACGGCTGCCTGATACCCTTTGGGCCTCCCTGTGGTTCAAAAAGCAGCGCAGCATGGCTCTGCTGCCGTGGGGCAATAATAAACAGAGGAGGTACCTGTGAGACTGGCCAGTATCGCTCTGCTCCACATCCTCACTCTCAGTGCACCACTTCCCAGCATAAAACACTCTGATAGGAGTCTTTTGTCAATTGTGGTATACTGATTTTGTCTGCAGACATATGCAATGATACTTTGTTTATTAGTGATATTTAAAATTTATCAGAATTTATCATTTATTTAATGTATTCTAAAAAATATTTATAAATAAACCCTAACCCTATAAAATCATAATAATATCATGTAAATCTTCTATAAAATATAGCTGCATCATTTTCTTCACCAATTTAACAAAAAGGCAAACTTGCTTAATTACATTATGTTTAGGGATGCACTGATCTACTTTTTGGGAGTACCAATCCGATACCGATATCTGAAATTCTAATATCTGTCGATACAGATATTTCTCAATACCAAATCTGTTTATGTGAACATTATTGTGACTATGGTTATTATTGCTGCTATAACTGTGTAAGATTTCATTAGGTTGTAATAAACAACCCATCCTTTCTGAAGTTACGTCAACAATACCAATATAATAACATGAAATATCTAACTATTTCAACCAGTTTTATTCTGATTTGGCACATTTTACCTAAACTATAAATATGTGGTTTTGAAACAAAGCCCTTGCTTTTAATGTAACAAAAAATGTCACATTTGAAAATTCAAGTCATTTATTTCTTTTAAAACATGTCTGAAGCATGTCATGAAACACATCTGCGCTAGCTTGACTAGTGTGGTAGCGGGTATCGGTTGTGGTATTGGTACACTTTTATTAATACCAAGTACAAGCCGATATTGATACTAATATCAGTATCGGTTCATCACTAATTATGTTAAATTATATCATATATTTATTTATTCTTCAGTGAGTGGAAACGTATTGGATGATTTTCGAACATCCACTGAAGTGGTTTATTTACTAAAATACCATCCTCATTCATGGATATGCAAGAAAAAAAAAGCTTGTAAGTACGTGTCCACTATATGACCACTATGCATAAAAAGGTTCCATCCATCCATCCATCTTCTGCCGCTTATCCGGAGTCGAGTCGCGGGGCAGCAGCCTAAGCAGGGAAGCCCAGACTTCCCTCTCCCCAGCCACATTTGCCAACTCTGCGGGGGGGATCCCGAGGCGTTCCCAGGCCAGCCGAGAGATACAATCCCTCCAGCGTGTCCTGGGTCTTCCCCGGGGTCTCCTCCCAGAGGGACGTGCCTGGAACGCCTCACCAGGGAGGCGTCCAGGAGGCATCCTGACCAGATGCCCGAGCCACCTCAACTGGTTCCTCTCGATGCGGAGGAGCAGCGGCTCTACTCTGAGCCCTTCCCGGATGACCGAGCTCCTCACCCTATCTCTAAGGGTGAGCCCGGCAACCCTGCGGAGGAAACCCATTTCAGCCGCCTGTATACGAGATCTCGTTCTTTCGGTCACGACCCACAGCTCATGACCATAGGTGAGGGTAGGAACGTAGATCAACTGGTAAATCGAGAGCTTCGCCTTCTGGCTCAGCTCCTTCTTCACCACAACAGACTGGCGCAGAGCCCGCACTACTGCAGACGCCGCACCGATCTGTCTGTCAATCTCGCGCTCCATCTTTCCCTCACTTGTGAACAAGACCCCGAGATATTTAAACTCCTCAACTTGAGGCAGGACCTCACTCCCGACCCGGAGAGGGCAATCCACCCTATTCCGGCTTAGGACCATGGTCTCAGATTTGGAGGTGCTGATTCTCATCCCAGCCGCTTCACACTCGGCCGCGAATCGCTCAAGCGAGAGCTGGAGATCACGACAAGATGAAGCCAACAGAACCACGCCATCCGCAAAAAGCAGGGATCCAATCCTGAGGCCACCATGTCGGACCCCCTCAACACCTCGGCTGCGCCTAGAAATTCTGTCCATATAAGTTATGAACAGAATCGGTGATAAAGGGCAGCCTTGGCGGAGTCCAACCCTCACCGGAAACGAATCCGACTTACTACTGGAAATGCGGACCAAGCTCTGACACCTGTCGTACAGGGACCGGACAGCCCTTACAAGGGGGTCCGGTACCCCATACTCCCGGAGTACCCCCCACAGGAGCCCCCGGGGGACACGGTCGAATGCCTTCTCCAGGTCCACAAAACACATGTAGACTGGTTGGGCAAACTCCCATGCCCCCTCTCCAGGACCCCAAAGAGGGTATAGAGCTGGTCCACTGTTCCGCGACCAGGACGAAAACCACACTGCTCCTCCTCAATCCGGGATTCAACTATCCGGCGGACCCTCCTCTCCAGGACCCCTGAATAGACCTTACCAGGGAGGCTGAGGAGTGTGATTCCCCTGTAATTGGAACACACCCTCCGGTCTCCCTTCTTAAAAAGGGGGACCACCACCCCAGTCTGCCAATCCAGCGCTACTGCCCCTGATGTCCACGCAATGCTGCAGAGGCGTGTCAGCCAGGACAGCCCCACAGCATCCAGAGCCTTAAGGAACTCCGGGCGGATCTCATCCACCCCCGGGGCCTTGCCGCCAAGGAGCTTTTTGACCACCTCAGCGACTTCAGCCCCAGAGATAGGAGAGTCCACCCCTGAGTCCGCCAGCTCTACTTCCTCATCGGAAGACGTGTTGGTAGGATTGAGGAGGTCTTCGAAGTATTCCTTCCACCGACCCACTACGTCCCGAGTTGAGGTCAGCAGCTCCCCATCTCCACTGTACACAGTATTGTACATTGCCCACGTGAGCATTGAAGTCCCCCAGCAGAACAATGGAGTCCCCAGAAGGAGCACCCTCCAGCACTCCCTCCAAGGACTCCAGAAAGGGTGGGTACTCTGAACTGCTGTTTGGTGCATAAGCACAGACAACAGTCAGGACCCGTCCCCCCACCCGGAGGCGGAGGGAAACTACCCTTTCATCCACCGGGGTAAACCCCAACGTGCAGGCACCAAGCTGGGGGCTGATGAGAATGCCCACACCTGCTCGGCGCCTCCCACCATGAGCAACTCCAGAGTGGAAGAAAGTCCAGCCCCTTTCGAGGGTACTGGTTCCAGAGCCCAAGCCATGCGTCGAGGTGAGTCCAACTATATCTAGCCGGAACCGCTCAACCTCGCGCACAAGCTCAGGCTCCTTCCCCACCAGAGAGGTGACGTTCCACGTCCCTAGAGCCAGCTTCTGCAGCCGGGGATCGGACCGCCAGGGTCCCCGCCCCTTGCTGCCGCCCAGCTCACACTGCACCCGACCCCTACGGCTCCTCCCGCAGATGATGAGCCCACGGCAGGTGGGGCCCATGTAACCCTTTCGGGCTGAGCCCGACCGGGCCCCATGGGCGAAGGCCCGGCCACCAGACGCTCGCTCTCGTACCCCGCCTCCAGGCCTGGCTCCAGAGGGGGGTCCCGGTAACCCGCGTCCGGGCAAGGGAACATTCATGCCCAGGTTGGTCGTCATCGTAGAGGTCGATGAGCCGTGCTTGGTCTGGTCCCTCCCCTAGACACCTGTTTGCCATGGGTGACCCTACCAGGGGCATAAAGCCCCCGACAACATAGCTGCTAGGATCTTCGGGACGCACAAACCCTTCCACCACGATAAGTTGACGGCTCAGGGAGGGGCATAAAAAGGTTAATATTCATAATATATAATTACAGGTATTTGTATGTTTTAGTACGGAACATTGGGCACGGAAAGGAGCGTACCCAGTCCAGCCTCTAGCTAGCAGACATCATGGCTAGCGACAGTTTTAAGGAGAAGCCAGTTACCTAGTGAAGTATGTAAATGTGGACAGGATGAAACCAGTCTGCCGAGCCTGGAAGAACGCTCATGCTGAAAACTCATTCTGGATGACGTGCTCAAAATACAGAACCGCTACACAAAGTAGAAAGTTTTCTCTTTTAAAACACCATATAAGGGAGTTTGGTAACAGTAATAAAAGATTTCTTACTTTTAAATGGAGACTTACCCGAGTATTTGTGCCCATTTCAACAAAATGGGCACATTGTTTAATGAACCAAACATGTTCAGCCTCCAACTGATCAACTTATATGTTTTACAGCAGGAGTGCCCAGCTCTGGTCCTCAAGGGCCACAATCCTGCAGGTTTTCCATGTATCTCTGTTGCAAACACCTGACTCAAATTAATCAGTCATTGTGCAGAACTTTATTGGCTATTGGATCCATTTAACGGATGCAAGGAGTGTTGCAACAGAGAATAAATGGTAAACCTGCAGCACAGTGGTCCTTGGGGACCAACTTAGGGTACCCCTGTTTTAAAGCTTGCATGCAATAAAAGGTTTTACTTCTAAATTTGAACTGTGGATTAAATTTAAAAAAATGTTTGAGTGTATTATCTTTATTTTTCCCCGGAAGCATGCCTCCCTCTCTTATGATATGTATGTGCAGAGATTCAGACACTGTTTTGTTTTGTTCTAAATGATATAGAGAGGTAATATGGCGTTACCAATAATAAGCAGTTTTAGGTTTTGCACTTTGTTCTGTTACGGTACCAAAAAAATTAAAAAGAAAAAAACCAAACCATGAACTTAAAGCCAAGGTAAAATGGGAGTTTGGGGCAATATTATACCCTTAATGTGGACCATCAACATTGCCCTGTTGTGGACAAATTGGCTAACAACCAGTCAAACATGAGGGATGTATAAAAATATTCACACCTGTCCCTTTGACTTAAATCTCAGTTTGTGCGGTAAGTCTGGCTGGTTTGGGGAGGTGTGAATGTGCAAATAAACTCTGATGCGGATCAAAGAAGCAAGCTTTGCTGCACTAAAAGCATGTGTCTGGGCCCGCTTTAAAGGAAGTGGCAGTGCATTGTGGATAAACAGTATGTTGGTAATATGTATCACGGTCAGATGTGGAAGAACATGATATAAGTTCTGATAGAAATATGATCAACCTGAGACCTCTAAGGTTTGATGCAGCTCCATGTTTTGTGGTCTTTCTACTTTAAACAAGAGATGAGTGAATATTCCTGTTCGCACGTTTAGTCTTTTGTACAGTTCTTCTTTAGTCATTTTTCATGTAGCACCGCCTCTGGTGAAGATGAAAATACATCCTTTAAAAAATTCATTTGAACAAAGCATGAAAGCAAACTGAGAAGAATCTATTTGAATATAATCCGCAAGCATAGCGAGTCTGAAGGACTATAAGGTATGAATACGGCCTCAAATTACCTGAAATAAATACATAAATTACTTTTTACTCATTGTGATGTAGACTTGATGCGCAGACAGATTGAGGAAGCAGACAAATTTATTGTTATGTATAGTGTTTCAAAGTCTGACAAGAATGAACTCCAGCAGTTTCCAGTCGCAGCTGATAGATTAGAAACTCATTTAACTGACTGGGCAAATGAGTGGATGTCCACTTAATTTATTAAGTTTTTTCTCCACTTATGACAACTACAATATCTATTGCAACCCAAGCACCAGCAGAGCAGCCTACACTGCCACCCACTGACAACCTTCACATCATCACATTCACTTCAAGCCTGATGAAGGCAACACGTATGATTTGTTTGTTTTCTAGCAGCTTTAAAAAAATTTTTTTTTTTTTTTTTAAATCAATTTTGATTCAACAGGAAATCAAAAACAAGGCTCCAGATATTTTACCAAAGCCACTCAAATAAGTTTGGTTTGGTAATTTAAATTTCAGGCAGAAATAAAAAATACCCAGCAATATCCTCATTTTCTTTACTGATCAATAAACTGAATTGGACAAATACCATGTCCCACCTTGCAGCTTGTGTAGGAGAGATATAGTTAAGTCTCAAAATGATAGTAATCAGCGACTACTCAGAAAGCACTTGAGCTCCAATAATAACAGATAATGAATGATAATAGACCCTTCCAGTACCTTCTTGGGTTGTAGATAAAGAATTGTCATAGCGACAGATGATCGAATTGCATCTTTAACCTGAACAAGATCATTATTGATGAATCAGCAGTCGGTGACACAGGTTGCAGAGGAAAATGTCATGTAAACTGTGATGCAGAAGCTGTTAGTGGAGAGACAATTTTCACATATAAATGGAGTATAAAAGGTCTTCCTGCTGTTTAAGAGTGACACATTCGAAGATTAGTCATCCTACGGCTTGTCGAAGTCAAAGCGCTCCGAATAACTGAAACAACAGAACAATCTGATCTAGATGAAAATGTCTCTCTGAGTAACAAGATACACAACCAGGGACTGGCGTAATTATGAGTTCAGAGATGCACTGAATCACTTTACAATTATAGCATTAATGAGTCTTTAAAAGGTAGAGTGTGTAACTCATTTGCCTTATTATTAGCAAAACATCAAGTATTACTTTGAAAAATACATAATTTCCTAGGGATAGGAAAATCAAATAGAAAAATAAAAAATCTGGATTTTTTTTGCTTGACAATTTCAAAATAGATTTTTTTTTCAAACAAAATAAATTGATTTTTTATTTCAAATAAATAAAAATAATCCACTATAATTTTTTTGTCATTTTTATTCTTTTTATTTATCTTTTCACTTGTTTTCTTGGGCAGTATAGCAGCAGAATGATGGTCTGGCTACTGTGTTGTTGTTTTTTTTCCTCATTGGAATCAAGAAAAATGACGACGACAATGTTTTATACTTTTTTTTTTCTTCATTTTTAATCTACAAAAATCAGCAATTTCAAAGAATTGTGAAAATTGCAATTTATATTGAATCTGCACCCAAAAAATTGGAATAAAATCAGATCGAATCAATTATTATAATGGTTCAACTCGTTTGACCCAAGCGCAGCGTGAATGTGATCCCGGTCTGCATGGATACCCCCCCCCCCCCCCCAACAACTGAGCTGAGTCTCCAATCGGACAGAGTCTAGCAAACTTTCCTGATGTGAATGCTCCCATGTGAATGGAGGCATGACCGTTCTGGGATGGCCACGCCCCCAACGTGTGATGGTAGATGGAGTAGGGAATTACAGGTGTGTGAGAGCATCTACGCCCCTATGTCCCAGTTTGTTGTTACTGGCCTGCTTCCTGATCTCAGTTGCCGCCTCCATCCAAGGTTTGAATTAGTTCCCCTCCAACCTAACAATCCTCGCGCTGTTCCAATCCATGATATGGTTGTTCCAGCAGACATTTCTGAGGCTGCAGGTGGAAGCTCATCATCATACATCATCCTACTACTTTGTCTGAGCATAGGAAAAAGCAATCATGTCCTTAAGGTAAGACGACAAAAATGAAAATCTTTGAGTGAATCTTAACAGGCTGTTGTGAATCGAGTCTCATGATACTGATCCCAATAACTCACATGCTCCTTTCTCTTTCAAAGACACGACTTGTCTTGTTTCTAAAAGACAAAAAGATTGGGGTGACAACTTAATTTAAGCTCCATTTGGTTAAAATAATTAGTTTTAATTAAAACAAAGTGTAACCGATGTCATGTACATGTAGTAACAACTTTTTAAAAAAGTTGCTAAAGGAGTTAGGCAAACAAACAGCTGCACCGCAGTGTCAATCATATTAAGCCAGCACTGCACACCAACCCCTCTACTCTGCTCTGCCGACCTTTTTCTGCCTCTTGAGCACCAGGCCAGCTTGTCTTCCTGCCTCCTTTTGCTGACAATAAGAGCAAAAGCCATGAATAATGCCTGCGAGCATAAGGACAGACAGGAGTGCAGACTGTATCTTCATTTCCCGAACCTATTTAAACATGCCTCTCCCTTAGTTCCCAGTGGAGAATGGGAAGAGATGAGTGTGTGAATGGAGAGGACGAAGAAAAGCAAGAGTGAGAAAGTGTTGCATATGTGGAAACCTCCCAGGAGTGATTATTTTAGCTGATTAAAGCAGCTGGAGGTGACCTCACTTCAGACTAAACTGACATGGTTGAGGTTGTTAGGCAGGGATGCTAAAGAGAAGCTAAGGGCTAGTATGAGGGCTAGTATGAATCCCAAAAACGGTCAAAAGCATCTTCAGAGAAGATCCCTCAGCCCTGGAGTGAGACAGCAGAGGAAGACGAATGTGATCAGAGCATAGACTTCTTATTGCACGGACTGTAACAAAGTATAGACAGTTATTGAATGGACATGCTAATGATGTGTCGCATCGTTCCTCGGAGAATCTATACTGCTAGTCAGGAAATCAATGTCTTGTTTACATTCTTATTGCAGTTTTTTTTTACTCATCTGAAACTGCTGCTCTGTTAGTTCTGGGCTGCAGTTCTTGCAAAAAGCACAGCAAACATGCCTCTTAATCAATAAGGTAGAGATCGGGGTTTGTTCTGTGTAAACTGTGTGTCTAACTCTACTTTTACATACAGCACAGGGCCTGAAACTCGTGTTTCAACATTTATTTCCTTCAACTTAAACCTTTCTATGAAAGGAACACAGCTACAGAGTTTCTCCCTTTAGCTCTCCCTTCTCAGACATCCTCTTCAGCAACCAGGCATCACCAGCTCAAACCAAACTTTATACGCGCTTTTAATGCCAAAGACAACACAAAGTCCTTTACATGATCAAAACAAGTCATGCATATTAAAACTTCACACACTCAGTACAGTATTTCACAGTCACACACACACACAGACACACACACACACTCATGCACACATAAAAAAAGCAGTGTAAATGAATGAGATATTCCAAACGTCTCTCAGTACTGAAATGCCTTCGTATTCTGTTTATAGTCTGAAATAAAGCAGGTTTTTTAAAAAATAAAATAAAATCAGATGCTACACTGTTTGTAGGGAACTATTAAAATTCTTAACTTTGTGTTTTATATGTTTGACAACATTCTTCTTTTCACCTCAGTTGTTTTCCATCCAAATAATGATACAAAATGAATGATCTATCTTTTTTTCTCAACTTGCTTCAATGTTTTGCGCCACTTCGAGCTCCTGCCTGCAATGCGTTGTGGTCTATTTTGACCCATCTAGTGACCATAGATGCTCACTACTTTTCAAGATGCATTGTGGGTCATCCTTAGTGCGCTACTTTTTCCTAACTTACTTTTTCCTAACTGGACATTCTGACAACCCTAGGAAATGGCGTGAGCACTATACAGAGCACTATGTAGGGAACAGGGTGTACATTCAGACACAGCCGGGTCATCATCTTTGGAACAGCCCAGGTGCAAACCCCACTGGTTAAGTGGTTAACTTGTCAATACATACAAATGCGAAGCCACATATCTCACAAGTTAAACTCCAATAAGCCAGGCACATTTCTCCAGCGCAAAGAGGCAGTTAAACCACCTTTCTGCTGTCATTATGCCAGACAAGACAATGATATAAGAAATAAATACACTGAAAAATTTAATTTTAACTGATATCACAAGAGGAACTTGCATATTAGTTTATTTTAAACTGTATGTACAGACACAACCAGTTTCACCACATCTACAAGTCCATCCATCCATCCATCCATCTTCTGCCGCTTATCCGGAGTCGGGTCGCGGGGGCAGCAGCCTAAGCAGGGAAGCCCAGACTTCCCTCTCCCCCCTTAGCACTTGCGCACGGTCGGCCGTACACGAGCAATCCCTTTGAATGGGGAAAAGGGAGGGTTTTTGGACACCACAAACCTTTGCTTGCCGCGGCCCCCGTAGGTCCTAAAAATCGAACGAGGGGGTCTACGCGTGCGTCTCGCTCCCGCGCACGCGTTGGTCACTCGACCTCGCCCGAGGGTCGAACGGTCAGGGAGTTAAAAATAAAAAACTGCTTACCGACCGTCTTCAGTAGCACGCGAAATACCCCAGGGGGCATACTTCCAAAGGGCTCAGAGGTGGACGCTTTGACACCCCCCATTACTTTCCATTCAATTTTCGGGGTGGACGCCGGAGCCCACTTGCAATCCCCCAGTATTGCCAGGTCAAAGGGATTGGAAGTGGACAGTTTGTCCACTTCCAATCCCTTTTAATGGCAATACAAAGGGATTGCCGGTGGACATTTCGTACACTGGCAATCCCTTTTAAGGGCATTACAAAGGGATTGCTGGTGGACATTTCGTACACTGGCAATCCCTTTTAAGGGCATTACAAAGGGATTGCCGGTGGACATTTCGTACACCGGCAATCCCTTTTAATGGTGGAAATCAACCTCAAATCAAGAGAACGGGGCCCCTGGTGTACAGTGTGTCCACCTGCAATCCTTTTTTAATGGTGGAAACCAGTCCGACTATGAATGCAGAGGGATTGCCATTGTACAAAGTGTCCACTTGCAATCCCTTTTAATGGTGGAAATCCATCCGACTATGAATAGAGAGGGATTGCCATTGTACAAAGTGGCCATTGGGAACCCCTTATCATGGAAAGGGATTGAAAGTGGACACTTTGTCCACTTCCAATCCCTCTCTATTCATAGTCGGACGGCTTTCGACCACGATAAGGGATTGAAAGTGGACACTTTGTCCACTTCCAATCCCTTCTGTGTGTGAAATAACCTCAAACTTAATAGAAAGGGATTGGAAGTGGACAGAGTGTCCACTTCTAATCCCTTTTAATGGTGGAAATCCCTCCGAGTATGAATAGAGAAGGATTGCCATTGTACAAAGTGTCCATTGGCAATCCCTTATAATGGATAGGGATTGAAAGTGGACAGAGTGTCCACTTCCAATTCCTTTCAATGGTGGAAATCCCTCCGACTATGAATGGAGAGGGATTGCCATTGTACAGATTGTCCAATGGCAATCCCTTATAATGGCAATACAAAGGGATTGCCATTGTACAGATTGTCCAATGGCAATCCCTCTCTATTCATAGACGGACGGCTTTCCACCATGATAAGGGATTGAAAGTGGACACTTTGTCCACTTCCAATCCCTTCTGTTGGTGGAAATAACCTCAAACTTAATAGAAAGGGATTGGAAGTGGACAGAGTGTCCACTTCTAATCCCTATTAATGGTGGAAATCCCTCCGAGTATGAATAGAGAAGGATTGCCATTGTACAAAGTGTCCATTGGCAATCCCTTATAATGGATAAGGATTGGAAGTGGACAACGTGTCCACTTCCAATCCCTTTCAATGGTGGAAATCCATCCGACTATGAATGGAGAGGGATTGCCATTGTACAGATTGTCCAATGGCAATCCCTTATAATGGCAATAGAAAGGGATTGCCATTGTACAGATTGTCCAATGGCAATCCCTCTCTATTCATAGACGGACGGCTTTCCGCCATGATAAGGGATTGAAAGTGGACACTTTGTCCACTTCCAATCCCTTCTGTGTATGGAAATAACTTCAAACATAATAGAAAGGGATTGGAAGTGGACAGAGTGTCCACTTCCAATCCCTTCTGTGTATGGAAATAACTTCAAACATAATAGAAAGGGATTGAAATTGGACAACTTGTCCACTTCCAATCCCTTCTGTTGGTGGACATAACCTCAAACTTAATAGAAAGGGATTGGAAGTGGACAGAGTGTCCACTTCCAATCCCTTTCAATGGTGGAAATCCATCCGACTATGAATGGGGAGGGATTGCCATTGTACAGATTGTCCAATGGCAATCCCTTATAATGGCAATAGAAAGGGATTGCCATTGTACAGATTGTCCAATGGCAATCCCTCTCTATTCATAGACGGACGGCTTTCCACCATGATAAGGGATTGAAAGTGGACACCTTGTCCACTTCCAATCCCTTCTGTGTATGGAAATAACTTCAAACATAATAGAAAGGGATTGAAATTGGACAACGTGTCCACTTCCAATCCCTTTCAATGGTGGAAATCCATCCGACTATGAATGGAGAGGGATTGCCATTGTACAGATTGTCCAATGGCAATCCCTTATAATGGCAATAGAAAGGGATTGCCATTGTACAGAGTGTCCAATGGCAATCCCTTTTAATGGTCATAGAAAGGGATTGGAAGTGGACACTTTGTCCACTTCCAATCCCTCTCTATTCATAGACGGACGGCTTTCCACCATGATAAGGGATTGAAAGTGGACACTTTGTCCACTTCCAATCCCTTCTGTTGGTGGAAATAACCTCAAACTTAATAGAAAGGGATTGGAAGTGGACAGAGTGTCCACTTCTAATCCCTATTAATGGTGGAAATCCCTCCGAGTATGAATAGAGAAGGATTGCCATTGTACAAAGTGTCCATTGGCAATCCCTTATAATGGATAAGGATTGAAAGTGGACAGAGTGTCCACTTGTAATCCCTTTCAATGGTGGAAATCCATCCGACTATGAATGGAGAGGGATTGCCATTGTACAGATTGTCCAATGGCAATCCCTTATAATGGCAATAGAAAGGGATTGCCATTGGACAGAGTGTCCAATGGCAATCCCTTTTAATGGTCATAGAAAGGGATTGGAAGTGGACACTTTGTCCACTTCCAATCCCTCTCTATTCATAGACGGACGGCTTTCCACCATGATAAGGGATTGAAAGTGGACACTTTGTCCACTTCCAATCCCTTCTGTTGGTGGAAATAACCTCAAACTTAATAGAAAGGGATTGGAAGTGGACAGAGTGTCCACGTCCAATCCCTTCTGTGTATGGAAATAACTTCAAACATAATAGAAAGGGATTGAAATTGGAAAACGTGTCCACTTCCAATCCCTTCTGTTGGTGGACATAACCTCAAACTTAATAGAAAGGGATTGGAAGTGGACAGAGTGTCCACTTCCAATCCCTTTCAATGGTGGAAAACCATCCGACTATGAATGGAGAGGGATTGCCATTGTACAGATTGTCCAATGGCAATCCCTTATAATGGCAATAGAAAGGGATTGCCATTGTACAGAGTGTCCAATGGCAATCCCTTTTAATGGTCATAGAAAGGGATTGGAAGTGGACACTTTGTCCACTTCCAATCCCTCTCTATTCATAGACGGACGGCTTTCCACCATGATAAGGGATTGAAAGTGGACACTTTGTCCACTTCCAATCCCTCTCTATTCATAGACGGACGGCTTTCCACCATGATAAGGGATTGAAAGTGGACACTTTGTCCACTTCCAATCCCTTCTGTTGGTGGAAATAACCTCAAACTTAATAGAAAGGGATTGGAAGTGGACAGAGTGTCCACTTGCAATCCCTTTCAATGGTAGAAATCCATCCGACTATGAATGGAGAGGGATTGCCATTGTACAAAGTGTCCAATGGCAATCCCTTTTAATGGTCATAGAAAGGGATTGGAAGTGGACACTTTGTCCACTTCCAATCCCTTCTGTGTGTGAAATAAGCTCAAACTTAATAGAAAGGGATTGGAAGTGGACACTTTGTCCACCTCCAATCCCTTCTGTGTGTGAAATAAGCTCAAACTTAATAGAAAGGGATTGAAAGTGGACAGAGTGTCCACATCCAATCCCTCTTCATTGTAATGGAAAGGGATTGGATATGGACACTTTGTCCACCTGTAATCCCTTCTGATAGTAGAAATCATGCTTCAACTTAATGGAGAGGGATTGCCATTGTACAGAGTGTCCACTTCCAATCCCTTTTCATTGTAATGGAAAGGGATTGGATATGGACACTCTGTCCACCTGTAATCCCTTCTGAGAGTGGAAATCATACGTAAACTTAATGGAGAGGGATTGCCATTGTACAGAGTGTCCACTTCCAATCCCTTTTCATTGTAATGGAAAGGGATTGGATATGGACACTCTGTCCACCTGTAATCCCTTCTGAGAGTGGAAATCATACGTAAACTTAATGGAGAGGGATTTCCATTGTACAGAGTGTCCACTTCCAATCCCTTTTCATTGTAATGATGAGGGATTGGATATGGACACTTTGTCCACCTGTAATCCCTTCTGATAGTGGAAATCATGCTTCAACTTAATGGAGAGGGATTGCCATCATACAGAGTGTCCATTGGCAATTTCCTTCACTCTTTGACCTGTGCTGATTACTTCAGCTGGGTTCATTAAGTCAATCTGTGTCACCTGTGTGTCGTTGGATGCTGTGTATTTATACTCCTCACTTTTAATTCTGCATTACCTCTTCATGGTCTTGTGCAGGAGCCGTCTAGGGCTTATACTAAAAGAAAAATAAGCATATAAATAAATAAAATAAACAAGTGAGTAAATAGCTAAATACAATTTAACAATAGAAACAACAGGAGTCCTGGTACCTCATGTTTGGATGGTGTACTGAGACCACTTCCCAGCGTCATGGCTGGGTTAAGAGGAGAAAGTGGAGGAGGATCTATAGAAATGACGGACGCCACTGGTCAGTGTTTTCCCTTCCAGAACTTTAACTGCTTCCAGATGACATGCTGAAATGATGTCATATTTCTGCTGTGTTCATGTTGTGCTCATGCGGTGTTCACACGAACCCCCTCAAATATGATTGGCTGACTGTCTTATCTGTTGCTGTATCAATTAAGGGAGGGGCAGACTCTGGAAGCGCGCGAAGAGGAGACGAGCATTCTGCAGGAGACGTCGGAGCGAGCAGTCATGGTAAGTGTTGTCTCTTTGATTTTCAGACCTTTCTTAAAAGTTTATCATGTGTACTTTTAAAAGTTTTTTCTTTCTCTTTTGTAATGGGAGAGAACGCACAGGGGCTTTAAAGATTAAATGTCTCTAAATGCGCTTTGTACACGCAACTTCATTTCACCTTAACTCCGCGATTCCTTGGCCTAAAAGAATAATTCCAACAGTTTCTGAAAGTGCAAGGCTTCTTTTTTCCAACAGAATGTGGAAAAGTTAAGGTTTGACCAGGACAGACCGTCGATATTCAGTCAATTGGGCTGGGGTTTTTTTTTTTCCCGCCGCTCGAGCGCACGAGGCGCTCAGCACCGGACAGCTCCTGGCGCGCAGCTCCGCGATTCCTCGGCCTGAAAGAATAATTCCAGCAGTTTCTGAAAGTGCAAGGCTTCTCTTTTTCCAAAAGAATGGGGAGCGTCGAGGCTTGACCAGGACAGACCGTGGAAATTCAGTAAATTGGGCTGGGTTTTTTTTCCCGCCGCTCGAGCGCACGAGGCGCTCAGCACCGGACAGCTCCTGGCGCGCAGCTCCGCGATTCCTCGGCCTGAGAGAATAATTCCAGCAGTTTCTGAAAGAGCAAGGCTTACGTTTTCCAACAAAATGGCGAATGTAAAGGTTGCTTAATGTGTGTGGGTTTTTTTTCTTTTTTTTTTTCCTCTCCCCTTTCAGTCGAGCACGTGTCCGTTGTGCCACCGGGCGTACAGCAATATGCCGAAGCACCTCAAACAAGCCCATTGTGTGACAAACGTCAACGAACGGAAGATCCTGTGCGGCCTGGCAACAGGGCGAATAAATATCCGCACATCAAGATGCCCTATTCCTGGGTGCGGCTACAAGCAGGCTCGCCTGGACCGGCACCTGTCTGCAAATCACCCGGAGCTTGACATCTCCAAGCGGGCAGAAATGCTGAACAAGGCCCGCTACTCCCAAGGTGTCCGGCAGCTGGCAGCCCTGAGGGCCAGCAACCCCACCCCGTCGGTGACGTGCACCCTCGACCTGGATGAGGAGGAGCAGGCCGAGGACATGTCCTTCCTCCCTCCTCCACCATCGCCGCCTATGTCCTGCGCCAACGTGGAGTGCCTGGACCACCGCAGGCAGAGCAGGCAGGAGATAGAGCGGCTGAGGAGGGAGAGGGACGAGCTGATCGACCAGATCAAGGCGCTGCAGGCCTCACTGAACCAGGCCCGCAGGAAGCCGCCGGCCGCAGCAGCTGCGGTGCAGGCCCAGGTAAGCTGGTGTTTTGCAGATTGTGAAGGCGTACAGATGGGAGGGCATATTCTGGATGGGACAATGCGTATCTACTGACTTGTGTTCCTTCCAGATCAGTGAGGACGAGACCCCGGGGCCCTCCACCAGCACCTCAGCCACAGTCACACCAGGGCCTGAGTCGGCGCGTCCGAAGACGCAGCTGGCTAAGAGGAGGTCGAAGGCGGGGACGAGTCCCATCTCCCCCACCAAATTTTCCCCCTGGAGCGAGGGCACCGGGAGGGGGAACCGGATGAGGAGGATTTCGTTCACGCCCCGCATGGGTAAGGATGCTTCTCCATCCATACTTGGATTGCAGAAGAGTACCAGGAAAGACATGATTTCACTTTGCTCTTGTCTTGCAGAGGAGTACCTCCGCCATTATCAAGACTTCCTCATGGGCATAAACCCCACCACCAAAATGATCGGGAACGCCCGGTCCAAGGTGAGCAGGATCCGGACGTTCCTGCTCTTCATGATCCACGGGCACGCCAGGGTCGGGGACTGGCTGTTTTTGGACGACACTGGTCGGGTCAGAGGGTGAGTTTTCACTTGTCTGGCCACATTCTGTGGTTGCCTGTCTCTCTTTTATTTTTATTTTTTTTATTTTTTTAAATGTATTTTTCCATGACAACTGAGTTTTCTGATATTTTTTTCCTTCCTTTCACCTACTAGTTGGGCCAAATCGCTCCTGCGGAGCAACATGGAAGTCACCACTGCGGCGTTTTACCTGAAAAACGTGCACAGTTTCGCAGGGTATTTAAAGGAGAGCCCTCCCCGAACCAGCCGGCTGACAAAGTCAGCTGTCGGACCTGCAGCGGGAGCTGAAGTCGTGCATAAAAAACTTCAAGGCGCAGGTGGTGGTGCACCAGCTGTCGGTGAAAGGGGGAAAAAGTTGCCAAGCTGCCGAGCCGGGACGACCTGCGCACCTGCGTCGAGGTCGCACGGGCCAGGATCCCTGTCCTTCTCGGTGAGTTTCTCATCCAAACGCACACAGTTGATGGGGCGCGTCTCTCACTGCACCTCCACGCTGACTTTTCTTCTCCCCCCCCCCCCTCTCCTTTCTCCTCCTCAGAAAAGATGGAGACTGGTCTGACCAATGAAGACAGGTACCTGTTCTATGGGTACCTGTCTTCATACTGGACCTGCCTCTACGGCCACCGGTCAGGAGTGTACTCCAACATGACTGACCAGGAAGTGGCCGAGGCAGAGCGCAGCGGCAGCGACAGTGGCTACCTGATCCATGTGAGTATGCAGAAATGAGGTGTGCGTGCGTACGGCAGTGACATAAATCATGCTTACAAGCACTCTGTCTCTGTGTGACACGCTGGTAAAGGAACATAAAACCGTGAAGGCCTTTGGCGAGGCACAGGTCCTCTGCACGCCGGAGGAATTCCAGTGGCTTCAGAGGTGGCTGAGGGTGAAGTTGGCGATTCCCCAAGACCAGCGCAACAACTTCCTCCTCTACACACAGGGCAAGGGGCCGTCCAAAAACCTCAACAACTGCCTGCAGCGTGTGTGGAAGTTGATGGGGCTCCAGGGGGAGATCAACTTCACCCTGATCCGAACTGCCATTGCCACATATGTAAGTTTCACACTCCAGCATGCTGATTCATCTTGTCCTGAGAGGTGAGCATGAGAACTAAACATTTCTCATTTTCCAGGCCAAACAGGCCAACACAGCAGAGGAGAGAAAAAAGGTGTCAGACCTCATGTGTCACGACACAACCACGGCGGACCGCTTCTATGTGCAGAACCCTGACCTGGCAGAGGTCCAGAGGGTCCGCAAAATTATTGCGGACTCTCTGGAGCAAAGGCCAGGTGAGGGGGAGCAGCAGGCCGGTCCGTCTGGCAGCAAATCCATGAAGCGTCAGAGGGTCAGTGACGACGACGACGGCGGCGAGGAGGCGGAGGTCCCTGCTAAAAAGTCAGGCGGCGGCAGCAGCAGCACCACCACCGGCAGCAGCACCAGCGACAGCAGTGACAGCAGCGACAGCACCACTAGCAGCAGCAGCCCGGCGAGGAGGGTCCGCAGCAGCCCGGCGAGGAGGGTCCGCAGCAGCCCGGCGAGGAGGGTCCACCACAGCTCCGCAAGCGCAGGTCCTGCTCAGTCCGCATCAGCCCTTACAAGGCGGGCCAGCAGGCTGCAAAGAAAAAGGCCAATATGGCAAAAAGACGGTTGCGATACCGTAAATAGTGTATATAGTTAGTTGTAGTTATTATTATATAGCGAGTGTTTAAATAGTGTATATAGTGTTTTAAATAGTGGATATAGAGCTTTAAATAATGTATAGTTTGTTGTTAAATAGTATAGTTATATTTATAGCGAGTTGTGTGAATAAATGTTAAATGAGGAATGGATTGTCATTGTATGATTATTCTATGTACATACTTTAGGACAAAGTGGTAAGGCAAATGTCTAATCTGTCCACTTCCAATCCCTTAGTATTGGAACCCAGGGGTGCCAAATGGACAGAGGCTTTTTCTTAGCCACACAGTGTCCTAGGAAGCTGGGACTTTAAGGGCAAGCTCAGACACGTTAAATGAGCTTGTCCTGTGAGTTTCAGCTTCCTAGGACAATGTGTGACTGAGAAACAGCCGCTGTCCAAATGGCCACCCTGGCCCCCAATACTAAGGGATTGGAAGTGGACAGAAACGGACCACTTCTCTAACCTTGCTCCCATCTGGTCCCTGGTTGTCCTAGAGGGCCCAAAATTGACACTGGGACTCTGCTATGGGCCAGTGTCCTCCTGTATAACTTTCATGGAGTTTGGGCAACACTGAAAATTTGACCCTTCTGATGACCTGAGCACTTAGTGAAATTTTTACTAATTCTTAAAGGTTTTCAGATTTCCTTGTAACTTTAACCACAACATCTGCACCCTATTTTGAGTGTCTTGTCCAATTTTCAGCCTCCTTGGACAAAGAGGGACAGAATGGGACTTTGGTAAGGGTAACTGTCCAAATCCGTCCACTTCCAATCCCTTAGTATTGGAACCCAGGGTTGCCAAATGGACAGAGGTCATTTCTCAGTCACAGTGTGTCCTAGGAAGCTAGGACTTTCAGGACAAGCTCAGACGCCTTAAAGGAGTCGCTCCTGTGAGTCCCAGCCTCCTAGCACCATGTATGACTTAGAAACAGCCGCTGTCCACATGGCCACCCTGGCCCCCAATGATAAGGGATTGGAAGTGGACGGGAATCGAACGTTTTCCCTTACCACGCTCCCATCTGGTCCCTGGTGGTCCGACCTGCCTCAAAACTGGCATTCCTGCCTTCCAACAGGCCCTCTTCCTCCTGCCCGAGTTTGGTCCAGTTTGGACAACGTCGACATTTTGACCCTTTCCAGGGCCCCTGAGACGGTCCGAAATGGTCAACTTTTTCGATTGGGACGAGACTTTGCAGGCCGACAGGGCACGCTACCAGGACCCCCGTGTCCAAATTTCAGCATCCTAGGCCCGAAGGTGAGCCCCTGGAGGCCGGGGGCCCGTTCCCGGTGAAAGGGATTGGAAGTGGACACTTTGGACATTCCCAATCCCTTTGCACTGGTGGAGTGTGTTTTTCCCTCTCGCATCCGCCCGGAACGCGTCACGGTCGCAGCTCCGCCTCGGCCTCGTAGGGCGCCTTTTCGGCACCGGGCGGAAGCATTTTGGGCCCTCTGGGACCTTCCTCTGTCCCCCAGTGTCCAGAAAGACACAGCAAAAACGGGACTGTCCACTGGCAATCCCTTTGCACTGGTGGAGTGTCTTTTTGGCTGGCATTTGGCCCAAAAAAGCCCCCAGAAAGGCGGCTTCGCCTCGGCCTCGTAGGGCGCCTTTTCGGCACCGGGCGGAAGCGTTTCGGGCCCTCTGGGACCTTCCCCTGTCCCCCAGTGTCCAAAAAGACACAGCAAAAACGGGACTGTGTCCACTGGCAATCCCTTTGCATTGGAGGAGTGTCTTTTTGGCTGCGGATCTGCCCAAAAACAGTGTAAGCGCGCGGCGCAAAGACCGGCCCGCAGGGCCCCGCCGGGACGTCCACGAGGCCGATCGTGGCTCTTCTGGCGCGTCTCGGGACCCCGCGGGAGGAACAAGACCGGACGAATGGAAGTGAATGGGAAGCGGGACGAATGTCCACTTCCAATCCTTTTCCATTATAGGGCTCCGTACCCTAACCGGGCTCCCGCGGGCCCCGGAAGCGTCGCTGAGGGGGCAGACTTTTTGCGCGCGCGCCTTTTGGACCAAAGAACCCCCCTGCGGGCACCCTGGGGCCCGGCGGGCCTCAAACCCTAATCTAGCGATCGGGAGGGGGTTCGGAGGTACTCGCGAAAGAGCCTCGTGCAAAAGTTAGGCATTTTTAGAGGAATTTGTTTCTGAGCGGAACCGCGCGCCGCCGGGGCGATATGTCGCCCCGGGGGCCGCCCGGCGACCACTGCCGGAAGCTGGGACCAGCAGCTCCGACGGGGGCCCCGCGGGAAGCCGTCCACTTGCCATGCCCAATACATGGGGCGTTCGGGTAAGGCAAAATCCCATGTTAAGGGATTGGAAGTGGACACGCCCGCGGTTTCCCCAAAAACGCCCGAATCCCGGCCAAAGCCCGGTTCCCGCCGTTGCCGCGCCCCGGGGCCCGCCTCCCGAAAGCTGGGCGCGCGGGAGCCCCGGGGGAGCCGCTTCCCTCCAGGGGCCTCGCGGCCGACATCGGGCGACGGGAGGTCGTTCCCCGGGCGCCCCCGAGCGCCCCGTGCGATTTCGGGCCCGTTCGGGCAAAGGACGCGGGCCTGGCGGGGCTTAATTGGCTGTCGGGGTCAAACGGGTCAACCCTAGTTAAAAGGGATTGGAAGTGGGACCGAGCGTCCGTTGGCAATCCCCTTACATGGGCCCGGGGCGGCGGTTTGGACGGGCCGCGGATCGGTCCCCCGTGGCCGAGGAGGGCCCGGAATCGAACCCCCCGCCTCGCCCGGGCGCCCTCCGCCGCCGTGCCGAGTTTGGCCGGGATCGGACAAAGTCGAATTTTTGGCGCCCTGCCAACCCTAAGGCCTGAAACGGCCTTTTTGCCCCACGGGCCGAAAATTAAAGTTTGTCGAAACGGCCCGGCGTCGGAGGGGATCCTTCCGCGGGCCGCTCGGGCGCCCTCCTCCGGACGTGGGCGCTCGGGGACCCCTCGGGACCCCGCGGGAGGGAGGTAAGGGTTCCCATGCAAAGGGATTGCAAACGGACACTCGTCCGTTTGGGCTCCCAATGGGAAGGCCCTGACGGTGGACGACCGTCCGCTTGCAATCCCTTTGAATGGTGCTTCCCTTACCGGTCTCCCGCGGGGGCCCCGCCTCGGCCGGAGGGCCGGCGAGCGAAAGGGCGCGCCTCTCCGGCCCCCTCTGCGCGCCTGCGGGGTCCCCGGGGCCCTAGGACCGCCTTTTGGCAAAAGTTCTTCCAACGGGTCCGGCGTCGCCGTGGCGGGCGCGTCCGGGGCGGGAGGTGCGCGGGCGGCATCGGGGGCGCCTTTTCGAGCACGCGGAGAAAAAAAAGTCGTTTTCGAGGCCCCCGCGCCCCGGCCCTCGGGGGCCCCCGCGAGGCCCCGAGCGCGAGCTACGGGCCCCGCGCGGCGTCTCTCGCGCCGCCGGCGAGGGGACCCCGCGGGACCCGCGGAAGGGAAGCGACGTCGCCCATGCAAAGGGATTGCAAACGGACAGGCGTACGTGCGCCTCAGAATGGGGAGGGTCTGACGGTGGACGAAACGTCCACCGGCAATCCCCCGAATGGGATTTCCCTTACCCGTCTCCCGCGGGGCCCCCGGGGGCACCGGAGGGTCCCCGAGCGAAAGGGCGCACCTCTCCGGCCCCCTCTGCGCGCCCGTGGGGTCCCCGGGGCCCCCGGGGCACGTTTTGGCAAAAGTTCTTCCAGCGGGTCCCCCGGGCCGGGGGTCCGCCGGTCGCGTCGGGGGGCCTTTTCGGACACGCGGACCAAAAAGCGGTTCCTGAGGCGCCCGGGCCCCGCTCGGCCCTTCGGGGGCCCCCGCGGGCCGAGCCAGGGGCTCCGGGCGCCGTTTGGGCGTTTCCGGGGTCGGGCCTCCGAATGGACGAAAAGGCCTCCGAGTGGACGGGGTAAGGAAAACGGGGCCAGCCACCATTGGAAGGACCTGAAGTGGACGGAAAGGCCTCCCTGTGGACGAGGTGTAGCGAGAGCGCCATCCGTAGGCGCAGTAGCGCCGGCACGGCCCCGTCCACGGGGCTACTTCGTGGACGCACAAAGGGATTGACAATGGACGAAATCGTTCGTGACATTGACAGCGTCATGAGTTTTTGTACAATGGCAAGACCTGCCCATTCAAAAATTGTCCAAAAGTAGGCCTAACCCCAGCCACATTTGCCAACTCTGCGGGGGGGATCCCGAGGCGTTCCCAGGCCAGCCGAGAGATATAATCCCTCCAGCGTGTCCTGGGTCTTCCCCGGGGTCTCCTCCCAGAGGGACGTGCCTGGAACACCTCACCAGGGAGGCGTCCAGGAGGCATCCTGACCAGATGCCCGAGCCACCTCAACTGGTTCCTCTCGATGCGGAGGAGCAGCGGCTCTATTCTGGGCCCCTGCCGGATGACCGAGCTCCTCACCCTATCTCTAAGGGTGAGCCCGGCCACCCTCCGGAGGAAACCCATTTCAGCCGCCTGTATACGAGATCTCGTTCTTTCGGTCACGACCCACAGCTCATGACCATAGGCGAGGGTAGGAACGTAGATCGACTGATAAATCGAGAGCTTCGCCTTCTGGCTCAGCTCCTTCTTCACCACGACAGACCGGCGCAGAGCCCGCATTACTGCAGACGCCGCACCGATCCGTCTGTCGATCTCGCGCTCCATCTTTCCCTCACTCGTGAACAAGACCCCGAGATATTTAAACTCCTCCACTTGAGGCAGGACCTCACTCCCGACCCGGAGAGGGCAATCCACCCTATTCCGGCTGAGGACCATGGTCTCAGATTTGGAGGTGCTGATTCTCATCCCAGCCGCTTCACACTCGGCCGCGAATCGCTCAAGCGAGAGCTGGAGATCACGACCAGATGAAGCCAACAGGACCACGTCATCCGCAAAAAGCAGGGATCCAATCCTGAGGCCACCAAGTCAGATCCCCTCAACACCTCGGCTGCGCCTAGAAATTCTGTCCATATAAGTTATGAACAGAATCGGTGATAAAGGGCAGCCTTGGCGGAGTCCAACCCTCACCGGAAACGAATCCAACTTACTACCGGAAATGCGGACCAAGCTCTGACACCTGTCGTACAGGGACCGGACAGCCCTTACAAGGGGGTCCGGTACCCCATACTCCCGGAGTACCCCCCACAGGAGCCCCCGGGGGACACGGTCGAATGCCTTCTCCAGGTCCACAAAACACATGTAGACTGGTTGGGCAAACTCCCATGCCCCCTCTCCAGGACCCCAAAGAGGGTATAGAGCTGGTCCACTGTTCCGCGACCAGGACGAAAACCACACTGCTCCTCCTCAATCCAGGATTCAACTATCCGGAGGACCCTCCTCTCCAGGACCCCTGAATAGACCTTACCAGGGAGGCTGAGGAGTGTGATTCCCACATCTACAAGTCTGTCTTGTAAATGGCTGCATTCATGTTTCTGCTGTTATACACTTTATTTATCTGACCTCCTGCTGTGTTAGATATATTTTATGTTATCCAGTGATTTGACTGGTTTCAATTTATCTGAACACAAATTTCCAGACTGAAACAATTTGATCCCGTGCTCATCAATGCAGTGCCAAGTAAGAAGAACTTTTAAAATCAGTACTGGATCCATCAAAATATCCCTGTTCTCTATGAGCCTGAGTTGAAAAAGAATCATCAGCCGCATTGTTTCATATGTAGCCTGAGATTTAAAAAGTTGTCCGTCACTTAATCTCTTCCCATTCGCACCTTATTGCAACACATGCTGAAATACTACAGTGTGGAGTGCTTAAATGCTTAAACATATGAAACAAAATATAACTCTGCCTGCTTCTAATGAGGCTGCAGGTCCAAATAACAGGCCTTAATTTGTCTTCCAAGTTCATACAGATCAAACCCATCAATTTGCACACAAGTGTGTGGTAGAAAGTACGTAGGTCTGTTTACAACCTGTTAACATCCAACCCAGCTGTCTGATTCTATGGTGTGACCAGTGTTGCTCTATGCAGCAGGGGTTTGGGGTTTTGAAGGTGCTCCTGAGTGTGACTGAGTGTATAACAGAGCCATAAGGCATTTTTGTGGAGGGCATAGCTTTAACCCGAGAGCGCTAGAGGAAGACATGGATTGGATGCAATCAGCAACCTCTGGTGATTAAAAGTGAAGTTTATACATATACATAAAACTGCAGTTCTCCCCTCATCCACTAGGGGCTTGAAAACAAACAAATCCCCATAGACTTCCATGTTAAAAAGACCAACTTCACAGCAGAAATAAACATGTTTACAACCTGGTTCAAAAATCCATTTTAGGTTTACCTTCATGACAACTGTGGCGGGAGTGAATTTTTTTCTAACTCGCCTGTGTAAAAGTAATTTAATCTAAAAATTTGGCATACTTAAGGGCGTGCCCTTTGGATTGACAGGTACCCAATCTTCTACTTCAAATAAGAAGAACGTAGAACAACCACAGTTTTTAGCCAGTTAACAAAGTCACTTAGCTTTAGCCCGCTTACCACCGTTAGCTGGTTAGCTCATGTTATCTTCGGCTTAGCTCGGTTAGCTCTTAGCTACACAAAGCTCTGAATTTGCTCGATGTCAATCATCCAACATGATGCTCACAGCCCCCCTCTCAGCTCCACCTCTTTGCCCATATTTGTATTTTCGGGGTGAGACGACACGCCCGTAGGATGGTAGGAACCGCCCACCGATCTTCAATTCAGTTCTTTAGAAACCTATGGGTGACGTCACGGAGGCTCTGTATATCTTTTTACATACAGTCCACGGTTGGGAGCCCGGTAGCCTTTATAGTAAAGTAAAAGATCAAAATGATTAGATCATAGAATCATCTTGTTTGTAAACCAGAAGACAGACTTACTGGAAAAATTTTCAATTGGGTTAAAGGTCAAAAATATCCCTGGTCAAGGCAGGTTCCAGAAATATTCTCCTCAGCAAATGTAAAGTATTTATTGAGGAATAGTTTACAGGTAAAAATAACTCAGACCGACTGTTTGACTCTTATAAAGAGCAATTGAAATGGCAGGTATTAGAGAAGCCAATATTAAGGAGTTATATTCAATATAAAAAAAAAAGATTTCTTTGTTAAAAGTGATATGAGTAGAGTACAGAGGTCTCTGTGAGCTCAGCTTAGAGCAGCTGTACTGCCTTTGCAGGTGGAAATAGGACGTTTATAGAAGCTTCCCAGAAGAAGACAGATTATATGTTTTGTGTAACTTCAGGTTTGTTTGTTTTATTGTCTTTATATCATGACATCAGAACTGTGCCGTCTGCGAAAATTCAAAGTTGTTCTGGTTAGCTGATGAGGAGATGTTGAGTTGGCTATTAGAAAAATAAATGTATAGTTTGGTGATATTTCTGGAAACTTAGACAAAGGACTCTGTATCCATACCAAAAATTATTTTTTCAGTGAAACTGCTTTGTTATCATTTATATTTTGCATGTCGTTCATCTTCTTGCTTTTAATGTTAGTATTGTCATGTAAGCCTGGTGAGCTGGCCACACGAGCTCACCTCAATAAAAAAAAAATCAATTTAACCCCAAACACAGATTCTAATGCATCATATAGGCTTGTTTTATATTTGTATTTATTTAATTTCCTCTTGCCTCTAACTCCACCTAAGTTTCTATTCCTATGATGCTAATTATTACAGCAACTTCCTAGTTAAAGTAGGTCTGATTTGGATTGTGATTGGTAACAGAATACCACTATATTTAAGTCATTATATGGAAAACAGCGGACATGGGGCGGGGGGCTTCATTGTATAAAAAAGGTTTGAAGCAACACAAACAGTGCTACAATGTGGGACTGTCAATGTATAATGTACTTTAACAGCCCCAAAACTTGCTGAAAACTACTTTTGAAGTTACTGTCTTCAAAATAAATATCATAAAGCCATTTCAAGAATTCTGGTTGGACAAACTAAAATGGAAACAAATGCCCATAGAACATAAGAGATGAGCAGCTAAGGGCAGACTAACCTCTAAGCTTCTCAGAGAAATTCAGTGGGTTTGCATCGATTGTTCCCTCCTTGGTGAATCAGCAGCAGCTGGTGTGGGCTGTGGAGCTTGCTTAATATTCCCTTCACCCTGTGAGCAGGCTGGCCAATTTCACCTTCCCCAATACCTTCGCTCCAAAATATCCCATTGATAACTCATTTATATTCATACCACAAGCAATTTGGAGCTGTTGAAGGATGGACTTTCCCAATGTGGAATAAAGAAGAAAAAAAAAAACAACATACAATATCTCTGTACAAATGGTATGGTATCCAACGGGGGACATCTATCAGGCTTTGCAGGTTGCACATCAGCAATCCACAACCATGGTGTGATTCATCACAGCTTCACAAGCAAAACATTTTCTTTTGGTTCATCATGTGCCTGCAGGGCTTCTGCCTATGCACTGGCCCAGTTTCTGAATTTGAGTGCTTTTGATAAAGAAGAGACCCAAAGGAGGCTGAAAATAAGCCAAAGGAAAAGAAAATCTTGACTCATGTTGACAGCGGTGATTGGTTGCTAGGATAAGAAGCGAGAAGACATCTTTTGAATAAAAGACTTGTCACAAAGATCTGGCAACAAAACTTCACAAGAAGACGTTTTATGACAAACGAGCCTTCTGTGAAACAAATAGCCTACACTGAGGAAATAATGTGCATCACATGCCGACTGACAGTTTAGGTGTCAACTACATCAGCTTAACACACTGTTCAAAGCTTAAAACGTCTCACATTCAGGCAACTCAAAGAAAACAGCTTGTCTATAGATGTGGGATTAAATTAGATCGGCTAATATCTAATAGGGCAGTGGTTCCAAACTTGGGGTTCACAAAAGATAACAGGGTCCCCAAGTATTAGATTGTGTTCGACAGGGTTATAAACTAATGAACTAATGCAGATCTAGGTTCGATAATGTTACCTGAACATACTCTATAACGTGGTTTTCCATCAGACAATCTTTATGTCCTTTGCAGGAGAAAATAAAATATCTGACCGCTGAGCATCACACATTTATACATGGTCTTACAGAAAAATGAGGGAACCTCTGAACTGGAAGTGAATGTTAAAACCCCACAAACTGATATATGCCACAGAAAATGTTTGTCGTGAGAAAAACTGAAAGGTCCATCAAAACATTGGAGTGACATGAACAATTAAACCACTTATTTAGTAGAACTGCTCGATTATGACAAAAAATTTAATCACGATTATTTGACTGAAATTGAGATCTCGATTATTTAACACAATAATCCAGTATTTATGAACAACGCTGCACATCGTGGTGGGAGGGGGGCAGCTAAAAAATGCTTGAGAATCAATGCTGTACATATTTAATACACAGCAGTACACACTCGTTTAAAACCATCCAGGTTCTGTTACTTGAGCCGACTGAGGCTAAGACACAAACACCTGTCTTGGTATTCATATGTGCAGAACCACATATGAAAACACACACACACAGGTTTACAGCCTTGTGACTGCTCAGTCCGTGGAACACTTCAACTTGCCATAACAGATGGTTGAAACTGACAAGGAGTGGGGGAAAAAAAACGCGGTTACATGTGTGTGAGTGTGCGTCTTATCATTACCTGTCCCCAGAGGTGAGTCTGGAAGTCAGGCTGTGTAACAGAGGCAACAACAACAGGATCTCTCCTCCAAACCTCTGTCAAGCATGATTGGACAGGATGTGGTAAGTGGTGCAAAGTCTCCAAGGATACACACACACACTATGTACACCCAAACACAGACGTACAGTAGGATGCTGGAGGATGGTAGTTTGTTTTGTTTCTTTTTATTTCATACGTGTCTGTATATGTATCACACTTTCTGTGTTGGACTCACTGGTGCAACTTTACACCCTCTGTGGGACCCTGACAAGAAGACAGATGAGTCTGACTGCACTGAGCATCATTACTCCCAACAAGAGAGTGTGTGTCTGACTCAACACAGCTTCTCAGGGATTGCCCCGTCACAACAGACGAGTGACCAGTTTGAACCCATCATCACTGGCATCAATCATTACATTACATGGACACACATCATTAACTTGGTAGTCATACAGCATACTGGTTTTCCCCTCAGTTGTACCCAGCAGCCTCCTGTTCTTTTAGAGAGTTCATTTGTTCACATTCCAGTTCGCAAAACAACTTTCTCGTAAAGTGCTGAAGCTTAATCTGGATGGGGCCGACAGGACTGTGTTTTTTACTGCTGAAATAAAATGAGAAAAGTTTTAAGACAACAGCCAGATACGATTCCAGTAAATCAGTCTAGATTAGGAACATCATGATTACTTCATTTCACTATTAATTGCATTATTAAAAGCTACCATTAATTGAACATGAAGATCCCTAATGTCGGTGTTTTGCTGCAGGTGTTGCTTTGTTGTCGATCTATGCGAGTTGCAGAAGAGGCATGTTAAAGTGGGACAGGTTGGCAGGGAGAAAATTAAGTCGACGTTTAAGTCTGGTCAGATTTTTTGGTAGTAATAAAACAAAAATAAGTAAATAAATAAACAAAGTAAATAAATAATAAAATAATGTGCGATTGTGTAGGACGGCTTGCTGGTGTGTAAAGCATGACATAAAAAGTTGCAGAGAAAGGAGGAACAATGATGCCTGCAGGACAACCAGCAGCTTCTTATGCTCGTGGAAAAGTTCTGTAGTTTAAGTTATGTTAATGTTTTAAAGCAACATTCAAATGAAATATTTTCATGTCACTTGCAATTCTGTAATTACATACAACTGGGGTTGGACTTGGTGCAACGTTAAGAGTTCAGCAGAATCACTAAACGTTTCATTATACAACACAACTGGTAGTTTAGCTGTTCGGACAGAAGCAACTCTGTATGAGGTTGAGGGCTTTTAGTCGGTCTGTAGAACAAACTGCATTTAATTCCAGATATGTGGTCTGATTTATTTTCACTGTATTTATGTGTCAAATAGCAGCTTTAGAAACATTTCTATTATTTAGTTTCCAGACTGACGCCTGCTGAATCCAGGTGGACGTCCTGTAGCCTTTTAATCCGTTTCTCAGGGAAATCCAGAGTTAATATGTAGGATTTATTTGTTCTTTACAGAATGAGGGTTTTATTTGGAATCAGACCACTTATTTTATTTTACTTTGTTATATTATTTATGTTAACAGAAAAAGATTGTGTGTGTGTTCATGTGATTTTACACATGAACTCAGTGGCCACGTTTACATGAGAGTTCTAATTCCCCTTCTCATTCCAGAAAAAAGTTAATTCTGCTTTAAACTGATGGAAAATGACCACGTAAACACCTGATTCTGAATGAAAAAAGTCCATTTGGAATTAAACTTCATTCTGAAGTAAGTTGCTGGTTTATTTGCATTTTAATTCTGAACTGATTAATTCCTCCGTCGTGTAAGCCTTCCTTCGCTCCAAGTTTATACCGATTGTTCTGAGCATGCTTGTTACCTTTTCCTGTCCCGACAATGTGCATATTCCGCACGTTGTTTTGCTTCCCGTCTTCGGTAGTCCATTTTCCTTCTCAACTGCTGAAAGAAGTGAAGTAGTAGGCTCATGTCGAGCTGCTGCTTCAACATTATAATTAAAATAACAGCGAAACTGATACTTATTTTGTAGTTTTCCAGGTTACGACTGAAAAGACAACAAGCAGAAAGCGAACTTATGTAAGCCGTAAGTACATCACATCGGCCCCCTGTCCAATCAGAACCCTTCCCAACCCACCAATCTAAAGTGGAATTAAGTAACGTGTTTCCATGTAAACTCGTAGGAGAATACTGTTCATTCGGAATTATTTAATTCCGATTTAGTAATTCCGAATTTAAAACCATCATGTAACTGTACCCATTGCGTCTCCATTTAGAGTCTACACACTTTACACTACATACGTCACTCAGAAGGCGTATCTCAATCCACGCGACCAACCTGCGCTCCATTTGGCTTCAGACTACTGGTGGTGGATCCTTTGCCCTCTCCTTGCAGAACCAACACAGTGTTGAATGAGCAGCAGTCAAGTCACTAAGTTTTATTTTGTTTACTTCACTTTAGTAAAACAGTCACAAAGCCAAAAACATTAATGCCACTGAAATGGTGTAAAATGGTTTTCTTAGTGGTTATGAAAAAAAATTAATAAAATGTTTAAAGAATTGTAATTCATTGATGATTAAACTTTTGACAGCTATCACATCTTCAGTTGCTAGGCAACAGAGGCTGGAGCTCAGTTGTTTAGCTAGGCGATATCTCTTTTTATGAACTGTAACCAGCAACAGTAGGCTACAACTACAAAGGCAACATAGCTGTACTTTCTAAATTAATCAGTCTTTTGGGCTCATTTTCAAGAAGAACTGCCCAGAAATACCTTTAAGAGGTTAAATCCATAAATATGCAAGTGGGTCAAGAAACAAACTTGTTTTATTTTCTGGGTGGCCAACCAACACACAATGTAACCTGTCAGTTAAGATGGTTTTGCAGGGAAAATAAAAACCATCATGGGAACAATTAATATGTAATCCAGTCTCACAGAAAGTCAGCCTTGCTGAGATATTTCACTAGAAATGAAGTGCTGTGCTAACACACCAACCAATACTGTTGTCACATAAGTTACAATTTGCAGGAACAATCTTTTTAAATTTGGAGCGGTGCTGCCATGCTGGCTGCCATTTCTGGCTAGCTGCGGCTCTCAATGCTCAGGCAGCTGTAATGACTTTTCCCCAATACCAGCGAACACTAAGTGGGCACCCACCGAGCACGCTGATTGCCTTCGGCTGGCCTGAAAATGTCTGCTCTTACCTGCACCCAACACCTCTCAATGAGGCTCAATCAGCATACGGTTTGGCGACAGTAAGAGCTGGTGGATGTAGTGGCAGTGAAAGATACAGTGACAGCCTCCATAGTTGGCTGCATTAATCCTTCACTGGAGCTGAAATAGGGAACTCAACTGGGGCATTTCAGTGTTTTTAATGTGAATGGGGGAGATGGAGAAAAAAAATGCTGAAAATGGTGCGAAACTAATTTATCTGGATGCTTTTGTAACAGCATTCATGAATAACTGACAAGTGAGTTTATTCTTCATGCAGATTATCCAAGTTAAGACTGAGTGAAACGAGAGGGGATTTATCACACTTATAATATCCTAGCTTTAATATTTCTGCAGGAACCTGTGGCAGTGTTTACATACAAGTCTGAATACTCTGTGTACAAGTTTAGGAATGAAAAAAATCCACTGAATCCCTCAAATTACAAGCTCAGTTCTGAAAAGGTTGAGAAGTGTGAAATGTAAATAAAAATAAAATGCAATGACTTATTAATCAATTTTTATACAAACAGAACATGAATAACAAACCAGATGTTGAAACTGAGACATTTTTACCATTTTGTGGATTTCATACTGAGGCTGCTGTGGGTTTAAAGCCAGACTAGCAATGCTGAATTTCTCCTTGGAGAAGTTACGCAACCGTTTCTGCAACCAACCGAGGTGATTCAATCTAACCATAGCAAGGGCACAGCATGTGTTAAACAACCATATATCCTCCAAAACCCATACCAGAAGATGCAAATTAGCCTCACCTGTCAGGCTGGTTCAATATGATCACGTCTTAAGAGTGTGACCATGATGATCATGAGCAGTAAAATAGTGTTACGATATACAAATGCAGTCCCAAAAAGTTAGGATTTTGTGTAAGATGTAAAAAAAAAAAAAAAAAAAAAAAAAAAAAAAAAAAAAAAAAAAGATGGAACAAAACAACTTATCAGATGTTAACAGACATTTTTACTATTTCATGGAAAAAATGAGCTCGTTCTGAATTAGCAGAAGCATATCTCTGAAGTCCAAAACAGGAGAAACAAAAGGCTGGAAAAGTAACTGGCACAAATAATATAGCTCTTAGCTATAGGCTGGTCAGTTCGATAGCTGTCAATCATCTATGGTAGGCATTGCCCAATAAGCTTCAATTCAGATCTTCAGAAAACTACAGGTGATGTCACGGACACGCCGCCCATCTTTTATATACAGTCTGTGTGTACTGAACATAAAAATTATAATTAAAAATAAAAGAATAAGATAGTTTTGGTGCTAAGCTCAACTTGTTGAGCAGGCAGCTCATTGCAGAGTCTGACGAGTTGATGCAGGTTCGAATCCCAGTCTGGCGCTTTTGGCCGTTTCAGAAACTTTTTTTTTTTCTACATCGTTGTAAAAAACTAACAAACACTGAGTTTCTCTGAGAAGAAATTCTGCATCTATTCTTTACTGGCTTATAACCCACAGCAGCTACAGGACCGTGCTCATATCAACCATGATCTCTTACGTTAAACACAATTCATCATGTCTCTGATCTGAAGCTCCTTAATGGCAATAATTTCACCTGAGAGACTCATAAAGCCTGTCCATATTGTGCATGTGCACCCCATGAGTGAAAGATAAGATGGTGCCCTGGGATTTCAGGGCATATGAAAAATGAAAGCTTTAGGAGATAAAAAGTGTGCATCAGGACTTGGATTTTACTGACAGAGCACCATTGTGAAAGTCTGTAGGAGATATCCGGAGAGAGAGGAAAAGCACTTTCAGAGCACAGCAGAAGAGAACTTGATGTATTATTCAGAAAGGCCACAAACATCCTTTGGAGATCAGATAGACTTTAATGGGATGTGTAAAAGGCTACAACCTAATGAAACCACGCAGTATTTTTTTTGTGTCATGTCTCCTTCTAACCCTCCAGTAAAAGAACCAGTCAGCTCAGTGATTGGTCCATTTTGTACACCGGGACACAGGTACAATACAAGGCACTGGTTCAAATGCAGCATTTAGCTCCATCGTTGTTTGTTGGCTGTCCCTTGTGTGATGGCATGCAGTTCTGCAGGCTGCTCAAAGTGAACTGTTGGTCTCAGCTGCGCACTTCAAGGAGCAAAGGAATTTATTTGTAAATGTCACAGTTAAATATGAAGGATTTGTTCCAACAATGCTCCTTTTCAACACTTTGATAAATCTTAAACAACTTAAAAAGAAGTTCACATTGAACAAAGTCTTTCACATTTACTGTACTTTAGTTGAACCTTGCACATGTTTTTGCAATCCCGCTAAATACACCCTGCTGGAAGTGAAAAAAAAAAAAGACATTCCCATGCCAATTGGAAAAGATTTGAACGTTTTTTCCAAAGTGCAAGTGAGAGTACTAGTGGCGTAGTGAGTGACTCAGTGTGCTTCAATACAGGAGTTCATGGGTTCAAATCCCGATGTGGGTCAACTAGAAAAAGACACTTGTGCTTTTTTTTTTACCCCCCCAATTTCTTATACTTGTGCAATTTCATTTCAACCATTCAGCATAGTTCAATAAATGGGCATTCACATTTGCTATTATTTCAATAGCTGGTTCTAGTTAATATTAATGTTAAGGTATGATCTGTGTTTTATACATTGTGTGTGTGTGTGTGTGTGTAGACAGTGTATAATTATGTACATAAATGCACTTAATAGTTTTAATGACGCAAGTATTAATTAAATGAAACCATATTTATATTCCTTTCTGTAACTAATGCACCTCATGCAGGCTCAGGATACATTTCTATCATATACTGTTGTTGTTAATATGTTGTCATGAATCTCTGGGATAATGAATTTCAGGATGTGAACTGCGGTCCTTATAGGGTGGTTAGCCTGGTGGGTGGGTCCACAGGCTGGGGTAGGATGGCAGGAGAAAGGGGAAAGGAAGATGGAAAGCTATATGTATCCATATTGTTAGAGGTTTTTATCAAAATAAACAATAAAGTAAATGATAAAAAAAAAAAAAAGATGCTAATTTGAACAGTTTTAATACAAACAATACTTCCTTGTAATTTCCCTCAGGGATAAATAAAGTATTTTTCATTTATTTTTTCATTTCATCTTTAGCTCCATCCATCAGCACACATTGTGCACTGAGCTGATAACTATCCCTGCATCAAACTAACCCAACATTATTTTTATGGGTCTAAAAATCTCAGTCTGAGACCATTTAGTCACATTTGTGACTATTTTTGGAGACAATACAGCACTACAACAAATACAACTTTGAGATACAGCCCGGTTATGAATTATTGATGAGAAGAAGATACATTTACAAATATGTAAAGATCCATTACAGAGAAAGGAATTCAGTGTTTGTCATGTGCCAGCATGGTGGTGACCCGACATTTGCGGGGATGACTACTTTTCTGACTCAACAGAAATGTTAAATGCAAAGCGCTGATGAAACAGCACGGCTCTGCTGACAGCATTTCAATGGCAGGAATTAACTGAATCAGTCTGCAGAGGAAACTAAAATTATTTACTTCAGCTTATTAACTTCACTGTAAAAGAAGAATTGACATGTTCGACATTAAGTGAGTTAAAGTGAGCCTATTTTCAGGTACGAACAGCAGCGCAGAAAGAAGAAAACATAAGTATAAACATAATCTGTTTTCTTTTACTCTTGTGGCATCAAAACAAAATATTATCTTAAACCAACAGCAGGGGTTTCCTCGTGCGCTTCTGGAGATCTGTAATCCTGCAGCTTTTAGACGCATCACTTCTCCAACACACCTGAACCAAATGGCTGAACTCCCTCAGTGTGTCATCCAGCTCTGCAGAGTTCTGATAATGAGACATTAGGGCTGGTCATCATTTAGTGAATTATCCTGCTCTGAAATGAGTCGGCTACCGTCTTCCTCCATGTTTGTTTATATATTGCAGCGTGCCGTAAAGCGTGTCTTCACGTAAAATACTGCAGTAAAGCAACTTATTGTGGCGTAAACGATAGAGCTTCATATGAAACGACAGACATTGTCTATTGTCCAAACGATATACAACGTCGTATCGCCCTGCCCTACGAGACAGTAGTTTGATTCAAGTGTGTTGGAGGAGGGATGCATCTAAAGGGCCATCACCCACTATGACCTACACACCCAAACAGACCAAAATCTAATTAAAATGGAAGCAACTTATGCTTCACATAAACCTCTCCCTCTCTTTAAAGTCCTGTCTGTTTTCTTCATCTTCTTTCCTCTGAGCGTCTCTCCCCCACATCTCTGCTGCCAAAGTGTACCAACAGCATTTAAAAAAAAAAAAGTTATCTACACTTTCTTTAGTTTAGAAATAAAAAGGAGCCTTCATGCTCAATAGTCTGACTGGACTGAGGTTGTTTTAATCTTTTATTAACCAACCTAGACTCTGATGTTCTTACCCTTGTTAACCATTTTCTGTAACTTTTATTCTCAGTACTGTGAATATTTTTGTCAGCATTGATGTTTTTTGTTTTTTTTTTGTAGCAGTTATTTCATTACTTACTGTGTATTATAACCATATGTATTACTGCACATGTGAACAACACAGGAAGCCTGTTTTCTGATTGGAGGAATTCCTGTTTGAGCATCAGAACAAAAACATAAACCAGCAAACGAGAGAAATGACTTCTCTAAAGTTCACCACCAGCGTTAGAAGTGACACAACAGCTCCCCCTTTTTCTCCCTCTGTACCTGGATAGTACCTGACGTCTCACTCGGCCTACAGCTGCCGCTGTCCTCTTCTTCAGATCACCTGTTCTTATCATAACCTCTGCTTCTTTGTTCTGGTTGGCTCTCAGATGCACACACACACCACACACACCAGGCTGCAGTTTGTGCAGCTGAAACATCTCCATACTTGACAGAAGTTGAACTAATTGAATACGGATCAGTGAGTGAGCCGCCTGCTGCTGTGACGTTACATTATGACAATGGCAGTAGTCCCTACCAATCCTAGGAGTTCAGTTACTTTCCACTGGGTTCATGTTAATGATGATTAATAAGAGAAGGAGATTTAGTTTGAGAATCAGTTCTAGAAGATAAACAGCTGATATTGGAGGAATCAATCTGTCAGTATCAATCCGCACATCACGACGCAGTCTTCTCAGATAACTTCCCAGCTTTAGACTTTTGATTACAAACCCAGCAGAAAAACACCGATGTCCAGACCTCGGTGTCGTCGCCGTAGTCTCCGCCTTGCTGACAGATCAGAACACAAAAGCCTGCCAGTGTAAATCTGCTGAATCATGCTACAGGCCAGAACATCTGACTCGGATACATTTTGGTTTTCCACTCTGGGTAATAACAGGGTCTCTGACATTTTTGGGGGACTACCTCAGCTGAGTTTCCAAGCGAGTTGACGCAACGCTGAAGATCTCCGATTTGTCAGGGAGAATCTTGACCAGCAGCAATGGACAGATGGCATTTCCGTGTCCATTACTTAAGACGACATACCAATATGCTGAAAAATTTACAGTAAGCTGGACTCCACTGTGCTCACAGTAAAAAAATGTCATGACACTACTAAATGCACACAGTGAAGAATGCGGGTTGTCGTCCACATGAAACAGAAGCTGTTTGAAGCAGAAAATGAGGCAAAGGTGTCAAACACACTGTAGCAAGCAAGAAAAATGCCAATAAATTTCCATTCAAACAGCTTATACTAATCAATACATAGTTATTAGCTACATTCTGATCAGCATGGTGGGGTCCTTCTGAAATTAATCACTAAATTAAACACATATTAGCCTTCAAAAACTTCTTCAAATGTCATGAGAAGTAAATCAGTTAATCTGGCCAAAAGTTACAACGCAGAGGAGTGGAATACACTACAGAGATGCCTTGTGAAGTTGCTGATTCACTTTTGGTTTTTTTAAAAATAATTTTTATTTTATTTGCACAAAATAATTTAATTTCCTTTTGAGATTAAGTATTAGCCATCTGTATATCTGCCATTCATCAGAGCTCATGTCACAGAGGCAGCAGCTTAAACAGAGAAGCCCAAGCTTCACTTCTACCAGCCAGTCCTTCCAGGAAGGTCCCAAAATGTTCCCAGGCCAGCAGAGAGACATAGTCCCTACAGGGCCACCAGGGTCTTCAGCATGATCCATGATCTACAAGAACAGAGAACTTTGTTCTTGTTCTTTAGGACGCAAGAACAAAATTCTGTCATGTTGGACTTATGGTCCTGGTTTGGAGCTGGAACTTTGTTCTATACTGAGAGGAACCATGTGATTGGCTGGAAATTTGAAGTGGAAAAACTGAGTACATAGTCTATGGAAATAAGCAAGCTAACTGTAATTTCCTCATAAAGGACACTCTTCCACCTTTTCTGGTTTCTGCCACCTCAAAAACAAATTTCTCTGTTCTTATGGACCAAGTAAAAATCTTTCTGTAGATCCTCCACCTGGAGCGACATGCCTGGACCACGTCACAAGGAGGCACCTGGCTCAGGCATCCTCTGGCTCCTCTCGGTGTAGAGGAGGAGCAGTTTTACTCTGAAGCCCTCCTGGATGACCCTCCATCTCTAAAGATACAACCCAGAAATCCTGCAGAAGAAACTCATTTTAGCCACTTGAATCCACGATATCCATTCTTTCAGTACAGCTGCTAATCGTAGGGGAGGATGATAATGTCCACTTGTCCTCCACCCGTTACATTCTTCCCTCGAGCCTAAAAAAAACAAAACAAAAAAAAAACAGGAGCCTAAAGGAGCGTTCACATCAGGATAGTCCGCTAGACTCTGTACGATTGGGGACTTGGCTCAGTTGTAAAGGGGGGGTGTATCCATTCAGACCAACATCATGTTCACGCTGCAGTTTGGTCAAACGAGCCAAACCTTTACAATAATATATCTCCATTTCCACCAGAGGTGGCGCTGTACTGGTATTTAGCAAAAGAAAAGATAAGACCAGCGTGAAGAAGAAAACTTCTCTGCAAGTGAAACATGGAGAGGAAACTATGGCTGTATTGGGTTTTTATTGTTCTTATGCAAGTATACTGCAGAAATACTCTGCTACAATGGACGCAGTATGAACACCAGACGAGGCAAAGAACCCTTATGTACCCACAATGCAACACTACGCTAAATGCAAGAAGTGACTTTTTTTTTGTAGTCCACTTCCTGCATTTGGTCCGCATGAAACGGACGGAGACCTGGGTTTGTAGGCAGTCTGTTTTTTATCCAAATCAGAATTTGTTGGTCCATTCACATTTTCCCAAACAAAGCGACTTTCCCAGCAGACTCCGATTCCAATCAAAAAGGCTGATGTGAACGTGTCCTAAGGTACTTAAACTAGTCCACTTGGGACAAGAAGTCATTCCTGACCTGGAGGGGGACACTCCACCATTTCCCTGCTGAGAATCAAGGTCATTAAACATTAAAATCAGGTGATTTCAGTTACATTAAACTCAGCATACATACTAATATTACAGGTATTTGTCTATTTTTGCACCTGACAACACAACAAACTCCTCATACATTAAGATACAGTTACAATACCTGGCAACGACAGCTGTTCTAATTCTGCCTTTTCATGAGTTGTGTTATATAAACAAATAACCTCAAAATTAAAAATGTTAGAGCAGAAGAAGAAAACCAAAATGTCACCATTCCACAACCGTTGATGAGACCTAGCAATGAAATGAAGTTATCTGTTGTGTTTGTGCATGTCTACACCTGCTGTGCAAATGAAAAATCAGCTGTAAAGTAGAAAATATATATTGTTTAATTATAATCTCATACCAGTTGATTGCGTCAGAGCAAACGGACTAAACTTTGAACTGTGATTTAAGAGTCAACGCACCCAAAATCAGAAGGAAAACATCTCTACTTAAACTGCAGCTGTGTTTTTCTTCTAAATATTTACCTAAATGTACATATCAATCATATTAAAAACAACTTAAGACAGAAAACAACCTTTTGAGCAGAGTCGCAAGAGAGTCTCAATCACTTCAGCCAGCGCTGGAGCATATTAATATTTCATGAAAAAACAAAGTTGCATTAATTGGTAAAGGCTCTGCTGCTTTAAATCCCTGTTGTAATGCTGAACACACACACAGACATGCATACACACACATGAGCTCAAACTTTGATCCAAAGCCTCTTACGGAGTTTTACCGATGCTTCACCCCAGAATAAGATCCTGCAGATCCAGTTCCTAGCACACAATGCAACACTCTGAGGACCACGTGGTAGCTCCAGCCAGGGTAAACCAGTCCGGTCGGCACAGATGACCTCAGCTGGTTGTTAAGGTGGGAGCCAACATGACAGTGGTGACAACAATCGTTCTTGTAGACAGGTCTGTCTGAGCCTCATGTAGCTCCAGTCCAACAACAACATCCACATAGACTCAGACTCAAAAACTCCTTCGTTTCATTCCCGACGAAGCTCACGTAGCATCAGACCCTGTAGTATTTTGCATTTTCTTTGCCGCCAACATAATCTTGAAACAGAGATTTGATGTAATATTTATGCAACATCCCCCAAAAATCTAATTTAGGCTCAAACTGATTCATTAATAAACACTGCACACCTAAACGTCCCCTCTGCAGAGGATTACATGAGAAACAAGGGCTAAGATGGTGGGGTTTATACACAGCATTTATATCAAAGTAAATAAAAAACTTGCGCTGAAAGCAAAATAAACATTGTTTTGTTTGATAAGTAGAATAAAAACAGATCAGGTTTTAATGGAAAATTAATAGAAAACAGGCTGTTTATGCTTCTTGTCTTTTTAAAAATTATTTCTTTAAACAACAAAAAAGTATTTTTAATATTTTTTAGGAATAAATATAATTGATTTTACACACAACAACTTATTTTCCAGCTATAGTCTGGCTGGAAAACGATTTGGGTTTGCTGATTAACAGTCCCAGCTGCATTTCCAGAGAGATCCAGAGTTTTCCGACAGCTCCCCTTTCCTGAAGAAATGTATGTCCAAACAAACCAAACGTTATCGTCAGGCTGTGTAACGAAGGCCAGAGGGCTGAAACGCGTTGGTGTTTTTAAAGGTTACCATGACTATGCCAAAGAAGAAATGACATTTTAGTTATGTGTCATCACACCGGCATCTTTTGCCAAACTCCCCACTGTCTTGTCGAGACCAGGTTCCCAGTCAGTCAGCCTGATGCAGTCGCCCATTAACGCCTGAAAGCTCATTTAACTGCAGTTAGCTGTGTATGGTTACAGCCAAACAGATTTTAGATTAAAACTGAAATTCCATGAAAACTGACATGAAATAAAAAAGCAATTATTTGCACACATCACAGATCCATATTATCCAAAATAACAAACAACTAAGCAGATCATGAAACTGATATTTTACTGTTTCTTGGTAAATATTAGACCTGCAAGACTTTGGAAAAAAATCTGTTACTCTAATATTATAGGTATATATATATATATATATATATATATATATATATATATATATATATATATATATATATATAAATATATATATATATATGCTGCACTGCAGCCATCTTGTTGACGTTTAACCTGAACCTGTTACGTTGTATGTAACATGTATAGTTTCTTATTCTGTATTTCAGAGTTTTTATTATTGTTTTCTTTTATTGATTGCTTTCATTGTGCCATCTTCTGAGTCCATGTTTTGTACCATTATGCTTCATTTACGACTGGTCATGTGAAGGCGGTTATAAACGATAATGGACAGAGTCTCCATCTGCCCCTCAGGGGTCTCAAACTCCAGTCCTTGACGGAGGTTTTCATGGTTTTCCAGGTCCAACACACCTGACTAAAACAAATGTGTAATTGTGAAGAAGGTGACAATAAGCCGTTTGATTTGATTCAGGTGTGCTGGACCAGGGAAACTACCAAAACCTGTTGGATTGCAGCCCTCGAGGACTGGAGCTCATAAAGATGGACAGATGAACATATTAAACTCATTTGCTGCTCCCTAGCAGTGCCTACAATGTGAATATTGTGCACACATACACTGAGAGGATGATGCTCAAATGATACACTGTGCAGCTCTAGTAAATATGAGCTTATTTTGAATCTGATGGCAGCAACACATCTTGGAAAAGATCAAACAGGAGGAATAAAAAACTGGACAAGCAACTGGTACAAATAAACAACTGTAGGAGTATTAGGCCATGAGTTAATTAGATTAACAGGCAACGTGTCAGTAACATGACTGGCATAAAAAAGAACATCTCAGATGGACAGAAGGTCACAGATCTGGGACAAACTGGGTTAAAACGCTGTGAAACAACTTCAGGAAAATGTTTCCACCATTTATGGTTTAATATACCATCAAAGGATTTAAATAATGAGAGGGAATCTCTGTATGCATGGTGAAAAGCTGAAAATTAAAACATGATGCTGGTGGTCTTGGGATCCTAATGCAGCATCGCATTAAAGCGGACATGATTCTCTACTGGAAACCAGTGCATGAACTCAGGAAAATTCCAGAAATCTGTCTGTGAACCCAGTTCAGGCTGAAATCCACACATGCAGGTTAAAGCTCCATCATATGTGAAGAGGATCCAGAAACACGCCGTCTTCTCTGGACCAAAGCTCATTTAAAATGTTCTGAGTGGAAACCTGGATGATTGTTTGTGGACAGCATGGACGGCGTGTCCTGCAGACTAAAGAGGAGAGGGAGCATCCAGCTTGTTATCAGCCTGCATCTCTGATGGGATGGGGTTGCATTAGTGCCGATGGCGTGGGCAGCTTCCACATCTGGGAAGCTCCATCAATGCTGAAACATCTGCTCCCATCCAGACAACGTCTCTTTCAGGGAAGACCTTGCAGGTTCCACCATGCTGGACCACATCCTGCATCATCACAGCAGCATGGTGGAACAGGAGAACTGGTCTGCTGCAGTCCAGTTTCACCAGTACAAAACATTTCTACTGACCAGCAGCTGCACTCCTCACTTCCCAGATGTTTAAAGAGGACAAGCATCCTGGAACTACTTTTTACAGATGTGCTGCTGCAGCAGATTCACAATTAGCTCATATTTCCCATTAAGTTATAAAATGTCTCTATTTCAACATCTGATACGCTTTTTGACTTCTACTGGGAATAAAAGAAGTGTTTATATGATTTGCTCATCTTTTCATTTCATTATATTGAGAATTTTTGGCCTCCTGGCTGTTTCAAAGGTAGATTTTTAATTACTTTAGTCACATCTGCTGTTTAACCCTGATTATGTTTGTTTAGTTTCTCCTTTGTTCTTGTCTGTGGCTTGATTTATGAGGAATGTGTACTTTCTATCTGCTACATTTGTAACACACCCCCTTAAAAAACACACACACACACACACACACACACACACACAGTTGAGCCGAACAAAAGCTTTGGACTCAAACATCAACCAAAACACGTCCAACACACTCCTCCACAGCAGCTGTTATGTAACAAGTATTCATTTATGGGTGTGTTAGCCAAAAAAAAAAAAAAAAAAAAAAACTTGATAAAAGAGACATTTTTGCGTGGTTTTGGGGGAAGAGTATCGGTGCAGGGAGACAATAGCGGCGCTGTCAAAGCGCACGAGCGCGTCTGAAAACGAACGGTTTTCAAACGGTTTCCAAACGGCTTTCTAACGGTTTCCAAACGCCATAAAAGTTGCCGTGAAGGCTGGGAGGCTCACCTTGTCTGACACACTTGAGCCGGACTGGGTCTTTGCTGTGTTTCACCACAGCATGGACGTCCCTGGTGGTGAGTCCAGCCACAGGGGTATCATTGACTTCCAGCAGGAGTTCGTCCTGGCACAGTTTGCCGCTGTGGCACACCGCTCTACCCGGGAGAAGCTCGCCGATAACCGGGAACTGTCCATTCTCCGCGCCGCCCTTCAACTCCAGCCCCAGCTCCCCCTCCTCGTTCCTGCTGAGGGCACTCTCGTGGACTTTGTTGGTCCAGTGGTTCTTCCTCTTCTTCAGGCTCTTGGACATGGCTCGAAGAAGAGAAAAATCACATGAGTGGACGCGTGGAAGAAGTTTTGTCGCGGCTAACTGCGATGCGTCCACTTTCAATGGTTAACGGCACTTATTTGCATGTCCGCGGACACGCTCGCGCGCACAGCAGCTGGATCATCAGTCTGTCTTTGCGATAACTGAGAGCTGCCCAACTTGTGACGCCTTCAGGTTTGGTCTGAAAAATCGGAAATGACATAATCAGCCTGTATAAGCGACCAGTGAGGGAGTGAAAGTGAATCCAGGAGAAGTGAAGCGATGTGAAGTATCAAACAACAAGCAACCATTGCTGTTTTATTACAGAAGCAACTTGTAAATAACTTTATGTAAGATTTATCCAACAAAAGTACTCAAAAAGAGACCAATTTAATTGTTTAAATAACTTAAATCCCATGCATTACTAAAGGAGAAAGCGAAGATCCCAGAACATTTTTACATAATTAATTGTAAACTTTTTCTGACAGTTTGCGTTACGTTCACGAACATCACTGTCAGGATGTAGGAATTGTTCTGGCTACCGTGTTCAACATGTCGAACTTTAAAGTTTACAGTTTGACGAGTGGCATTTGAAAGCATCATCAAGCTCCATCCAACTCAACTGACCCGGATGTGAAGGCTGTTGGAGGAGGATGAGGAGGAGGGAGACAAGGGTTTTCCCCAAGTCCAGATTTCCATTAGAAGAAAAAAAAAAGTCTGTGGTATTTGCATTGGTACAATCACAGAGCTGTTATACTACTTATTGCATTTTCTTTTTGATATTTGACATTTAAAGTTGAAAAAAAAAATGAAAGGACATGCCACTTAGGTGTTCTTTAGTTCAGGCTTTAACCTAAAAATATGAATTACTCAGCATTTGTACTTTTATTTCTAACTCCACTGTCATTCTTATGCTCTTGGAGTATGGCTCTTAAAATCAGGCTGAAAACCTTCCTTTTTCATGAATCTTATAGTTAAGATACGAGCATCTCCTGAGGTGGAGTCCGCATGTACGGGCCCCAACTGTCCAGGTTATTCCCTTATAGTTAGGGGTAATTTAGCCATGCAGACATGGGAATGCCATCCAAAGCACTGAGTCATACCTTCTTCCTTTTCCCTAATGTAAAAATATCTGACAGTATTGCCATGTTTAACATATTTCTCCTATTTCCGCAGGTCTTCCTGAATAAGTGCAGTTGTACATGTTGATTTGTCTTTCCTGTCCTCTCCATCCCAACCAGTCCAGGCAGGTGGCTGCCCTCCCTGAGCCGGGTTCTGCTGGAGGTTTGTCTGAGTTTTCCTTCCCACTGTCGCCTCATACATGCTCAGGATGGGGGATTGGATCTAAGTCATGATTCAATGCAATCAGTTGGTTTCTATTAGCTAGGCTATTTATGAATTATGTGTATGTAAAGTACCCTGAGACAACACTGTTGTGAAGTGGTCTATACAAATAAAGTTGAATTGAATTACGGTCTATTTCTAGTTTGATAAAGGATTTTTATGCAAGATATAAAAAATAAATTTTTTTTTACTAATAATCTTGTTGAGCGCCTGTTGCACAATTTAATCTCTTCAGAAACCTTTGCATTTGTGTTTATGAACAGCCATCAAGGTTTACAGGGTTTTATCTGCTAAATTTGTGGTATTTAAGCATTTTTTGTGATACACTGGAGTCGTTCAGACCTGATCCAGAAGAAGTGGCCATCGGGGGGAAATCTTTCTTTAAACTAGAAGAAATGGCACATGAAGCAAACAGCGAACTGACTGAGTATAGTCCATCTTCAAACAGGCATGTGTTGCGGATTTCTTTCTTTGTCTGGATTGATATCTTTAAAACTTCAGTTCGCTGGATGATGGAGGCTCCTTTTCCTCCTTTTCAAAGCTGCCAAGCTCTCTTTCAGCAATTATATTCGTCTGCTTTGCTGAAAAGGCAGTATAATTGATCATTTCATTTCTGTAATAGAGTTATTCGTCTTTCCTCTCTGAGAGCCTTAAAAATCATTTTTGTTTTCTTTCGGGGGAGATTGTATTTCTCTCTGGAGAAAAATACTTCAGCAACTGTTCCAAAGTAAGTTGGGATGCCGAGTGAAATGAAAACTGGATGATTTATAAATTTCATGAATCCATATTTTATTCTCAATAGAACATAAATAACATGTCAGATGCTGCAGCTGAAATATTTAATCAAGTCATAGAAAGTATTAACTGATTTTGAACCTGATGGCAGCAACATATCTGGAAAAACTGAAACAGGGACAAGAACAGGCTGGAAAAGTAATTGGCAGGAAGAAAAACCAACTGGAGGAGCATTTAACAACTAATTAGGTTAATTAGCAGCAGGTCAGTAACATGACTGGGTATAAAAGGGAGGCAGAGCCAATCAGATGGAAAAATGCACATAGAGAGACAAAAATTGTGAAAAAAAAATTCTGAAAAATGTTCAACATAAAATTGTTAAGACGGAATCTTGGCAATATATAATAAAAATTAAAATATTCAGAGAGTGAGGATAAATCTGCGTGGATTTGAGAAGACTTAACGTCAAACCTGGATGCTTGTAACCTTCAGGCCCTTCGGGCAGCTAAGCTTTGTTACCTGGCAACCAGCTTAAACTTTGTGAGGCCAGATTTATGTAAGCTCATGTTAACATCCTAACATCTTACAAAACTTGCTCATCTGTCTGAAGATATTGCTTACTTTGGGAAAGTAGAGGCTATAAGCAACTAGAATTTCTGCTCAATCATAAAGAGTCTAATCTGTATTCTGCTTCTTTATGTGTGCAGGTTGGTCTGGGGATGGGTTGCTATGGTGATGCACCACACAGAGTAGTACAAACAAAAACTTTTTGAGCAATGTTGAGAAGTATTTCTGACATGTGACCAGTGAAAGGAACAAAGAAGAAGAAAGTGCTACGACATGCTGAATGGCTGAGCAGAATGTTTCCTGCTGCGAAACTCAAAGGTGAACGCTAAATCTTGTGTTGCCCTTTGGTGGATGTATTGTCTAGCAACCATGACAACGCTGAAATTTGAAACGCACCTTCCGATTTATTCAACTCAAAAGAGCATAAATGAGCTTTTAACCATCAATATTCATGACCAAATCTACAAGCTTGTTTTGTTTATTTCTGCAAAGTAAAATCCTCCCTCACTGGTTCCAGTTAAACTGGTGTGAATGCAGGCCGGTTCAATTTTAATTCAGCTTTATTTGTATAGTGCCACTTCACAACAATGTTGTCACACGGCATCATTTCAAGCCAATTTATACATAGCCTATAATAGAAACCAAGTAATTGCATCAAACCATGACTATGATCCAATCCCCCATTCTGAGCATGCACAAGGTGACAGTGGGAAGGGAAAAACTCACTTTTAACAGGAAGAAAACCTCCAGCAGAACCCGGCTCAGGGAGGGCAGCCATTTGCCTGGACTGGTTGGGGTTGGGTCACCAGAAAGCACTGACTTTCTAAGACTCAAAAGGTTAATTCTGCATCCATCTTGTATCCTGTTCTTCTCTGAGCTCTCTACAGTCAGTAAAAGTCAGTCTGATGTTGACTCTTATCTCTTGCTCTCTTCCTTTTTCTCTTACCCTCACTTCCTTTGATAATCTCTTGAATTTCTTTAATGAATCAGGCGTGGCGTGGGTGCAGAAGTGTGTTGATATCCAGTTGCTGGAATGTGACACGGTGCATAAAGCGGAACGCAGCTGTAATGGGATGTTCCAGGCTGGAAAAAAACAGCGTAGTGCAGTTTCTCAATTTGCAGGATGCAACGGCAGCTCCAGGAATATGCAATAATGAATGTCAGCGTACCATTAAAACCAGTCAAAAAGAGTTTTAAGGCCATAAAGTTGTGTAGTGTTGCTATAAAATGGAAATTATCCTGATTATTAATGCATTTCCACAGCTAGAGGCGCATATGCAATCATTTGTCACACTCTTTCACTTTATAAATTTGTTTACGAACACAGTATCTAGTCCATCAAGCGAAAGTGTTATCTGGTTTCATCCTGCTCTGATTGCTCTGAATTTGTCTTTTGATTCTTGGCTGCTTTGACTACATTTGTTGTGGCTTTGTACTGAATAAAGGGCTGATTTATTGTTGACACTTGAACCTGCACCAATGAATTTCAAGCTTCTGAAAAAATTGAGTTTAATAGAATAGAATAGAATAGAATAATGCTCAGCTCAGTCTTTTGACTCACAGGTTAGTGCCTAATCGGGACAGATCTCAAAGCTGTACGCAGAGGTAGAAATATCTCTGATGAATGAGCAGATGCAGAAACAGCAGTTTGAGTTGATGCCTGAATATCAAAACATTTGTTGTGACAATGCATCTCTGCTAAATGAGAACTCTGAATTCCAGCGCACAACTGGGTTGAAACGATGAAAAGAGGAAGCAGCAGAGAAGGGGAGTATTTCAACAAGGGCTGGAATTCCGGAGGCAGTGTTTAAACAAGGACAGGAATGCTCTGCGCTTGGCAGAATAAGTGCTGGGGAGGAGAGAAGAACATCAGCTGCTCAAGGAAAGAAAAGAGTGGAAAAGCTGTGTGGGATTAAGTTGAGACTGGTGGGCTCTGGCCCGGCACAATGAGCCCGTAAGGGCAGGTTAATAAAAGCCAGTTTCTCATTATACTGAATGTCCTTAGAAAACAGCATGTCTGAAATTCCTCCTCATACAGCAGTTTTCTTTTGGAAACATGACACTTGGATTTATTCTAGGATTAAATGACAGGAGCCCGACCAGATGGGAGTTCATTGACTCGGCCTATGATGCTGCCCCTGGGATCGCCACACCGTTCTGCTACATGATGTAACGGTCATTACCGCTCTCATTGGCGGACAATTAAAGCTCTTTGGGAATACAGTGAAACTAGCCACTCTGTTTCAGTAAATGCTGCCATTCCAGCTCCAGCAGAGTCATCTTTTGGCGATTTGGCTCGGTGCTTTACAACATCACGCTCCATACCAAAGAGGTCTGAATAATCAAACAGAAGCTGTTCTGTCTGAGCCACCGGTGTGGTCGGTTTGTCTTATTCAGGATGATCCAATCTGAGGTATCGAACCCGTTTATTTCGCTCCCATCTGTTCAGCCTTGCAACCCAGCAAGGATTCGTTCCATCACTCTGTCTGTCTTGTTGCTTGACCCTCGCGGATAAAGAGGTGCCAGGAGATGTGCAGCTCAGTTTCATGCTCTGCCAACATCACCGCTGGCTTTGCTCACACTGGCAGAGATGTAGAAGCTGGGAATACTGCTGTGTTGGAAGATGTAAGGGTGGAAGAAAACATGGTGTAGAGAAATAGATGTTAAAGCTTTGCAGTAAAATCTAATGCCAAAATATTTATTCTACATCTCGAAATGGTACAATTTATAAACAACAGGCTGAAAATGCTTCTCTGCTTTTCTCTTTACAGAGATTATAGAAACCGAGGTCAACACTTGTAATGTTTCGCTTTAAAGGAAAATGGAATTTTGCTAGCATACTTTTTTACATAAATAGTCTCCTGCAAACCTACCAAGAAACCACCAGTTATTCCAGATTTCTGTGATGTGAGATGCAAATGCAGCAAGGTAGCTTTGCACAAATGCATGTTTTCTGCTGGGACTTTGGTCTCAGTCTGAATCTAGGAAGGACAGTCGTAAACAGGGCTGTGCACATTCCTCCAAATGCTCGTTCAGAGTGACTACCATGGATAAAGTGTATTAACTGTCAGGCTGCTGAAGTAATTCCTCATGTGAGGTAGCAGGTTAGTTTGATGCTGTTTGGTAAAATATTGGACCTGCATGTGATCTCACAAGCAGAATGCAGCAAAGGAAGGGTGCTTCCAGGCAGACTAATGTTCAGCCCAAATCACAAATTCATCAGAAATCCAATGAGTGAAGAGTCTGAAAGACAGCAGACAGGATGGCATTTGGTAATAAACCGACAGGACTGAGGAATCTACACATTAGCAGGGCTGATTAACTGATTAAACTGAGCTGCAAAGCAATTTTGGAACTTAACGGAGATGAAAACTGACAGCAGAAGCTAAGAGTCAACAGGACACATACTGTACATTTTGAAACCTGCAACATGAAGTAAAGCTGATAAGGTGCAAAGAAAAATCTAAAAGTCTGCATGACCATGGGAGAAATCAGATTATTGTTATAATGGGATCGGATGCGTTTACATCACTTCTAAAACGTAATATTTGAAAAATCCTGGTCTACATTTTCTATTTTCAACATTGTTTATATGTTGTGATGTAAAACTGAAATTTCCTTTGTTCAAAACACTTTATTAAACACACTCGCAGTCTTAGCATTAGCTGTGCTAATAATCTGAAAAATAGACATGTTCATGTTTTACTTTTTTACACATGCAACTCTGTGAACACACTAAATAAATCAGGTTTATATATATAAAAACTTGTGGGAATGTGTGCTATTATCTATTAAAGCATGTCAGATTATGCTGTCTGCGTGATTACTTTAATCATTTAATGACAGGAATCAAATAATAATCAGATTTTTAGTGTGTATATAAACAGGCTTATTTACACAATTAGATCTCTTCAGATTTGTGATACGACTGGGTTCAGAATCAATCAAATACCAATTAAATAAAGAACAAGTATCAATACTGATACTTTTCAATAGTGCCGTTAAAATTTAAGTGTTAACCTGTTCATACTAGACGTCACATGTTGGGACATGACAGTAAATATGTGTTTTACTCTGTCTACCCTACACTTACCTACAAGCGTTTTACACCATCAGAAAGGTAAGATTCTCCACATGTGACCCAAGTGCACCATTTCAGACTACAGTCATAACTGTAGATTCAGGATTTATTTAAGACCAGTTGATTTGAAGCTGTACTGTACTCCGGTAGCAGGTGATACTGGAACAAATACAGCAAGGCTCCAATAAAACAGTTCGTCCAAATAAAGTGTTTTATCCATTAAAAACTGCCAGTTTTCAAGACTTATATTTAGAAAATTGCTGCTCAATCTGGACCTTTCTTAAGGTTTTCATTGTTTCCCTGCTCCAACACACCTGATGGAAATTAATCAGTCACTGTGCAGAACTTGATCGGCTGTTAGACATATTTAATGTGTGTTAAAGCAGGAATACATTGAAAACCTGCTGGATTGTGGCTCTTGTAGAACCAGATTGAGAAACCCTGATAGAGAGGAGAACCGCCAGATGACCTATTTCATAAATCACACAAGTGACCACTCAATTAAGCAGCGATTTTGACAGTCTGGTCCACATTTCTTTCCAGTTTGTGGGTTGGTATCGATGTTATGAATAGTTAGATAAATCCACCCACCATAGTGGAGGGCAGATTTCTCCTTATGGAGTAGGGAAGTCAGCAGGGTGTAGTCTTTTTTGCGGACCTAATAGCTCCCTCATTAGGACAGTGAACCGTTTGCTACCGACGGTAGCAAATCAAGATGTTTTAGAAACATTTGGAAAAGACAGAAATTTAAGTGTTCTGTCATTACATGCATATATACTGCAAACAAAACAGGCTACAACATGTAAACTAATTATAAAATCAAATTTTCATTGTCATGGAAAATGGTTCATAATGACAGCAAAACAATAAACACACAAACATGTCAAAATAAGAACCATCCTTCATCTATACCGGTTTATTCCACTTCAGGGTTGCAAGAAGAACATGCAAATTGTACACAGAAAGGTCTTGGCTTGGGTTACAACCAGGAACCCATATCCATTTTGCTATTAGCAACAGTGCTAACCACACCAACCATGCAGCCCAAATGTGATCCAAACTGATGAAACAACCAAGCATGTAGACTGACTCAGCAGACCATGACAGCTCATGCTAAGTTTTATACACCAACCATGCAAAGTTTAAACACGTAGCAAAGAATAGCATCGGTATTTTTAGACAACAGCTGGTTTTTTGATTCAGTTGTAAAGTTGATGTTATTCAGCATATCATCTAGTTGTTTTATGTCTACATCTATTGAACCAATGATATGTTGCTTTAAATATAACCAAAAGCCTTCAAAGTAGATAAAATTAGCTCCTTTGACTTATATTTATATAAAAGACATGATACTGATGAGGCCTCTTTGAAAGTGGGCTTTCACAGGTAGTGGAGTATTTTTACACTGTTGTGTGGCTGTTTTCACTCAAATGAATTATTAAACTGAACTGAATTGACATAAATGAAGAATAAATCATTTCACCGGTCAGTCAGTGCTGCTCAGGGACCTTTGCTAGCCAACATGAAGAGCCAAGTTTAAACAGGAATGTGTCCTCCACACTGCTGCTGCTTTACATGTGCAGATGAGTTAGACTACTTGCACCAGATAAAACTGCATGTAAATGAAGAGAGAATTTCAAGGCTTCCACCATCACACTGAGGGTATGATTTGAGTTCCCTGAGGATGATTTGTATGTTTTGGCCCTACAAAACCCACATTTTGGACGGCATTTTCTCTGCCTGCTGTCTGATTTTTCATCTATATCCTGTCAGCTTTCATTTAGCCAGAATTCTGGTGTGTTTAGACTCTCTTGAGGCCACCACTTCAGAAAAAAATTACAGCCTAGAAACCAACACAGAATCCATCCTCACTCATTCCTCCCACACTATCAGCTCAGACAGATAAGTACCTTTTACCAGGCTGAGGGCTGCAACGAGTCCCACTGCTCCTTCCTGCAAAAAACCAGCCTCTCCACTGAGGGAAACTCATGGTATAGCAGTCAGTCATCTGTCATTGCAGAGTGCATCAGTCATCCCGGGGGGAGCGATGAAGCTTTTGCCATGCAATCAACAGCATGACAACTTGATAGACTTTCACAAGCCTCTTTTTATTATCCTATTACAAGTGTATGTTACAAACCAGCAGAGACGGGTCATGAAAGAAGAAGATGGGGATCTATTATCACACAGAAGTGGTCACCTCCTTAGTTGTCTGTGTTAATTAATGAGGAAAAATTGTTGCAAAGTTCATGTGATTTCATTGGAATTTTTTCTTTAAGCAACAATATTCTGCATATGTACAAAGCCAGTTGTGAAGTTAGTGTTCCTTTTGTTTTATCATATATAACAGTAAAATATACCGGTTAAAACACACATACACACACTCCGCTTTCTGCAGCAGAATCAAAGGGTCTTTGAAGTTCAACATGTTGGATTTAGTAAAGCATTATTAATTCTGCTCTCTACCTTGTTCCATCTTCTCATACATTTATACATAAGGTTCCTTATCGCTGCCTAACATGTGGTCACATTCATGCTGTCAGACATATGACTAGCATTATAAAAATTTGGCAGACAAAACATCCTTGTGCCTGCATGGCAAATGGTTACATGCAGCTTTTAGTCCTGTAGAATCCGAACAGGACGCTGAGGAATCGCACACACAAGGCCTTGATGAGATTCAAACTCTTGGAGAATAATTGGGACATCATCCTCGAGTGAGTCATTCATGTCCTAGATTTGGTGCACCTTTGTTGTCCAAGCTGTGTTCTTTATTAGTCAAATTACCAGAGTGTTTTCTGCCCTCTCACTGCTGCTTGGAGGCCTACAATGTGGAAAAACTTGGATGAAAACATGTAAATTATATAAGCAGTAAATGTAAGGAAATTTATGTTTAGTCAGTTATTCTGACTCAGTTATTCTGGCTTTAGTCTTGAATAATTCCAGCTGGTTATTCCTGGTTGGAAAACCTGGTTAGTCACCTTAACAACCAGGTATAACTAGTAACAATAGTGCTCCTGTGGAATAAACCTTCTGCGCATGTCAGTTACAGCTGTATGAGTACGACCAGTACCCGACTGATATACAGACGCATCGGGAAGCAGTGGTGATTCAAAATGCCAGAATCTGGGACCTAACTGGGATAAACCCCCCCCCCAACAGAGTGAGAGTCGTCACAGAGATTTGGGAGTTCAAAGGATGAAATGAGCTGATGTGAGTCCAGAACTACACCTGAATACTTGCAGTATTGGTTTGGCCATGCTGTTATTCCCAGAGTAACCAGCACAACCCCACTGGCTGACGTTTAACAACTCCTGGTTGAGGAATCCAAATGTGACCAGACGAGTATGATAAGCCAAACCAAGTACCAAGTTTTTATGACTTCATGTATGTGTCTTTACCACTACGGAAGTAAAAAATGAAGCCATAAAACATCAACCATGTGTGTTATTGTGAACTTCAGTCAGCAGTCTCGGAGGCAAACATCATGGGAAGCACACAGAAGAGGCAAACAACTGGACATATAGTTGTCAACCTTTATTTTCCATACTCAAAGAACCAACCTGACTGATTAAAACTGCCTGCTTATATAACCAAGCTTAACTGGACCATACCATTCCCCCAGGTTCCCAAAACAACTATATACACAGAAAACACAAAGATATTTACATTAACATTTTAACAGAAACTATACATATATTTACATAGCTCTAACCACCCCAACAATCATACTTAAATTATCCAGCCCCTGATTAACCCCACTCTAAAAATCCATTCTCCACAAAATCCCCCTTCATTTACTCCACTGCTTCAGTTCCCTCCCCCCGGAACCATTAAAAGGCACCTGAACACCTGTGGTGTCTTTTCTCCATTACTCAGTCCTGGAAAGCAGAGACAATCAGAGGTAAGTAAAGCATCAGTTTTCTTGCACATCCTTCAGGAGCCTTAAATCCACTTTACCCATTACTCCAGTCTTATCTTTACAGGGATGCCTAATATGGATGACTCCAGGTTTCTTCACACAAACACCATGAACCAATAAAACAATACAATAAACTCTGTGTACTCATTTTACTACTTGTCTTACCAGTATAAAACATATTAAACCAATTTAACCAGTTACCCAAATGTTTGCTGTCGTTAATCCACAAACCACAGTAGAGTCACAACATCTCATTGTGACAGTTATTTTCCATTATACTGTGGAAGAGTGCAATTATCCAACCAACCAAGCAACAGGAATGAAAGAGAACAGCACCAGGAGGATATTACAGGAGATTTTGGCACATTTCTTCGGGTCATACCCACATGTTTAGGTGTGTTGCTTATTCCATAGAAGCACCATCCAAGTTCTACCATGATGTAAAAGGGGCTAATCAGGCTTTTCATGTATAAACATGTATAATAACTGGTGTATAAAGTAGAAGTAGAAGTAAAAATAAAGTCAAAGTCCTGCCATGTTTTTGAATTTACCTGTGCATTTAGAACAGGTGTTTTCACTAAAAGGTTCATCTACCTTGCAGTGGAGCTGAGCTTATTAAATTCACCTGGTTTAGTGACTAGTTGGAAGGAGCTGCCGGATAGGACTTCTACTTTCTACTTCTACTTTATACACCTCTGTGTACAATAAACCAGCTGCTATTATTAAAGGGCTGCAGCGACTAAAAATATCTTCTCTTTTTGCTGCTTTAATCAAGATGAAGTTAACATGAAGGAAATGTAGATTCACCTTTTTGTGACGTCACATTTCAACCTGTCATCAGCAAATTAATGACATAAAATAAAAAGATGCGCCTTACCTCCCCACCAGGACTGCAAATGCATTTTAACCCAGAAGAACCCAGCGAGACATATATGACAAATACAGTTTCTGAGACATTTGGCATTGCTTTATGGCGCAAACTTTGCTCCAAATCTTGTGAAACAGAATCTTAGTGTTGTTTTCTGCCACTAGTAGGAAGCAGAAGATTACACAATAAAAAATTTTGATGTATCACATCATGATAAACGGTAAATATCCCTAAATATTTTGGTACTTTTCTATTTTACATTTTATTAAAGTGATAAAAAAACAAACAAACGTCATATTAAAAAAATCTGACTTATCTTAATATTTTTTCATGGGTTGTGTCTTTATGGGTTAAATTCTGTCCCAGACATTGAAGTGATGAGACGATCACATGATGATGTCATGTTTTTCATTGTTAAAGATCCATAGTGCCATGATGTGTTTCATGTTGTGGCTTTAGTCCTAGTTTCCTGTTTTATGTCGTAGTTTTTCCCTGTTTAGTCCCCGTGTCTTGTTTCCTGTATAGCGTTTGTTCCTGTTCCTAGTTTTCACCTGGTCTCGTTGGTTTCATCCATTTCAGCTGTGTCTTGTTGTGTTCTTGTGTGTATTTATACCACTCTGCTGCAGTGTTTCAGTTGCTGGTCTATTGTGTGTAGTTCTGGTAGTCTTTCCATGTAGTTTGCCCTAAGTTAAGTTTTTTTTTTTTCTTTGTGCGTTTTTTTTTAAAATAAAGCATCTAGGGTCAGAATCTCTGGCTCCCATCTCCGCGTTTGGGTCCTCGCCACCGTGACGTATAGCTCATGCAGTTTTTTTAAAACCAGGTGTTTTAAATCTGATATAAGTCAGAAAAGATTCAATCCAATGAAAATTTTCCTTGTGTGTAGGCAGAAAATGTGTTTAAAACTCACTATCAGGCCAGAATATGCACTTGGACACATGCTTGCATGACCATTGACAATATGCTGCTGTTCATTGTCTGTATGAAGGGTTTCACTGTGAACTATCTGGTTTTATTTGTACCATTTCAATGCATTTTGATTCTTCACAGAAACACAAATACGCTGACAATACGATGGGACTTATGCCTGCAGGCTTAGTAACAGTCCACCTCACCCCGAACGAGCAGATCTGCTGAGTCAGCATTATGGAGTCTAATCATTCATTCATTCATTCATTTTCCGAACCGCTTATTCCAATTCAGGGTCGCGGGGAAGCTGGAGCCTATCCCAGCTGGCTTTGGGCGACAGGCAGGGTACACCCCGGACAGCTCGCCAGTCCATCGCAGGGTGGAGTCTAATCATTTCATGAAAAATGCTTCTCATTAATGATTTTCATCTTTCGAGCTCTTGTGGGAATCTGAAGCCTTCAAGTGGGATTTTAATACTTGCCAATACTGGAGAGGTGTTGTTTGCATTGCGCTCAGCTCTGTTTCTACTTTTTCTCTGTTTTCATTAGTCGGAGCAAAAAACATGAACACTGACGTTCAGAGGGGCTTGGAGCACTGCAGTCTGGGACTTGACATATCATTGGAGCTTGCTAAGAGATGACACGAGCCTGCAACCTGCAGCCACTGACCATCACCTCTTATGAAGACAAGAGGTGCAAGAAAGCAAAGTTAATGCTAATACACCAAATCCAACCAATAAAATGAGGTCGAAGAGGTTAGCTAGTCCTTCTGTCTTGTTGTAATTAATATTCTGAGTCTGAAACCACCTGGTTCGGCCTCCTCTGCCCCTGATTGTCCAGTGTTTGTTTAAAGATAGATCTTTTTGCCTGCAGCAGTAAGCCTCCTGCTGAACGATTGGGTAACCCTCCTCCCCTCTACCCTCAAGGCCTTCTCAGTATGCTGGTCACAAAGCCGTTTTTTAAAAGACCCTCATTGATCAACGGCTCCTTATAAGATCCTCCTTTTCGTGTAGTGAGGAGTTACTGTTACATCACTGTCACGGAAAACAGATAAATGGTCATCTGATTTATGAGGAAATGTCCAGATCACAGCTCCTCATCTTACAAATGCATGTCTTCACTGAGGTGTATTCAGGTGAAAAACAAAAGTATACGAGGTTATTTCTGAAAAAGCTTTTTATTTCATTTAGCTGGTGGAATCAATTTTATTTTTCAACAAAATAAAGTTTTAATGTTATTTAAAATATATCCTCTGACATTCTGACGTTCATATAATCACACTTGTATTTGTCTTTGTTATTGATTTAAAACCAAGACAAAAAGGAAATGTTATTTAACATGGACATCCAGAGAGATGTTTGTTTGGCTGCTTCACCAGGTCCACCATGCTGGTACCAGGTTGGACCTTTTCTTCCTCCAGAAACGCCTTAATTCCTGGTGTCATAGAGTCAACAAAATGTTGATTTTGCTCCATACTGACACCGAGTACCACACAGTTTTTATAGATTTGTTGGCTGCACATCATGATGAGAATCTCCCGTTCCACCTCATCATGATGAGAATCTCCCGTTCCACCTCATCACCATGAGAATCTCCGTTCCACCTCATCACCATGAGAATCTCCGTTCCACCTCATCACCATGAGAATCTCCCGTTCCACCTCATCACCATGAGAATCTCCCGTTCCACCTCATCATGATGAGAATCTCCCGTTCCACCTCATCACCATGAGAATCTCCGTTCCACCTCATCACCATGAGAATCTCCGTTCCACCTCATCACCATGAGAATCTCCCGTTCCACCTCATCATGATGAGAATCTCCCGTTCCACCTCATCATGATGAGAATCTCCCGTTCCACCTCATCACCATGAGAATCTCCCGTTCCACCTCATCACCATGAGAATCTCCCGTTCCACCTCATCACCATGAGAATCTCTGTTCCACCTCATCATGATGAGAATCTCCTGTTCCACCTCATCATGATGAGAATCTCTGTTCCACCTCATCATGATGAGAATCTCCGTTCCACCTCATCACCATGAGAATCTCCGTTCCACCTCATCATGATGAGAATCTCCCGTTCCACCTCATCACCATCAGAATCTCCGTTCCACCTCATCACCATGAGAATCTCCGTTCCACCTCATCACCATGAGAATCTCCCGTTCCACCTCATCATGATGAGAATCTCCCGTTCCACCTCATCATGATGAGAATCTCTGTTCCACCTCATCACCATGAGAATCTCCCATTCCACCTCATCACCATGAGAATCTCCCGTTCCACCTCATTACCATGAGAATCTCCTGTTCCACCTCATCATGATGAGAATCTCCCGTTCCACCTCATCATGATGAGAATCTCCCGTTCCACCTCATCACCATGAGAATCTCCCATTCTACCTCATCACCATGAGAATCTCCCGTTCCACCTCATCATGATGAGAATCTCCCGTTCCACCTCATCACCATGAGAATCTCCCGTTCCACCTCATCACCATGAGAATCTCCCGTTCCACCTCATCACCATGAGAATCTCTGTTCCACCTCATCATGATGAGAATCTCCTGTTCCACCTCATCATGATGAGAATCTCTGTTCCACCTCATCACCATGAGAATCTCCCGTTCCACCTCATCACCATGAGAATCTCCCGTTCCACCTCATCACCATGAGAATCTCCCGTTCCACCTCATCACCATGAGAATCTCCCGTTCCACCTCATCACCATGAGAATCTCCCGTTCCACCTCATCATGATGAGAATCTCTGTTCCACCTCATCATGATGAGAATCTCTGTTCCACCTCATCACCATGAGAATCTCCCGTTCCACCTCATCACCATGAGAATCTCCCATTCCACCTCATCACCATGAGAATCTCCTGTTCCACCTCATCATGATGAGAATCTCTGTTCCACCTCATCATGATGAGAATCTCTGTTCCACCTCATCATGATGAGAATCTCCTGTTCCACCTCATCACCATGAGAATCTCTGTTCCACCTCATCATGATGAGAATCTCTGTTCCACCTCATCATGATGAGAATCTCCCGTTCCACCTCATCACCATGAGAATCTCCCGTTCCACCTCATCACCATGAGAATCTCCCGTTCTACCTCATCATGATGAGAATCTCCCGTTCCACCTCATCATGATGAGAATCTCTGTTCCACCTCATCATGATGAGAATCTCCTGTTCCACCTCATCATGATGAGAATCTCTGTTCCACCTCATCATGATGAGAATCTCTGTTCCACCTCATCATGATGAGAATCTCTGTTCCACCTCATCCCAAAGCTGCTCTGCTGGATGTAGATCTGGTGACTGTGGAGCCGTTGGAGGACAGTGAACTCATCGTCATGGTGGAGATGATGTGAGCTTTGTGACATGGTGCTTCATCCTGCTGCAAGTTTCCATCAGAAGATGCTACACTGTGCTCATAAAGGAATGGACATGGTAATGTTGTCATGATGTTTCCAGCAGATTCTGATCCTACCATGTGAATGTGGAGCTGAAATAGAGACTCATCAGACCAGCAACGTTTCTCCATCTTCTATTGTCCAGTTCTGGTGAGTCTGTGTGAATTGTAGCTGCTGTTGTTGCTGACACGTGATTGGCTCATGAACCATTTCTATCAACAAGAAAGTGAACAGGTGAGCCTATTAAAAGTCTCTGACACTTCCTGGTTCTGTCGTTTTGTTGTTTATCTCTTACATCTGGCACCATAGATGGACTTGCTTTTGTCCTTTGTCTCCATCTACAATCCCTCATTTTCACAGACCTTTCTCATTACTTGATTTGAACTTCTGACCTTTTCTCCACTCTCTGTTTCTATCATGCATGATTATATCGTTTAGTGTTACAGATTTGGCAGGCTACTCAAGCTAATGTTTTATAAGCATAGTTCCTTCCCACTTCCACCCCTGTAAGCTGCAGTATTCCATGATGGCAGAGGGATCTATAAGTGGTAAAACGTGCCCCATCTCCTCACAGAAACTACTCAGAGAGGTTACAGGAATAAGATGTGCCACCTGATCTGACCACCTGCATCTCACCCTTTTAGAACCGACAGGATGGATGTTGGGCAGGGCTTGCAGATTTGCAAAGAAGAATTCAAACATGGACCAAAAGCTGGATGGAAGATGTAAGCAGGTGACCAAACATCTTGAAAGACAGGGAATACAAAAAATCTTTAAAACAAAAACCAGAAAGTAAAAATATGGTCCGAACGCCACAGAACAGGTGGAAAAGCTGAGCTGCAGGGGAAACATGAGGACAGCAAGGAGTTTATGGCAGATGAGAAGCGAAAACAAAGGAGTATATGGAGTGGACAAGACACGATGGATGAGAACCAGGTGTATATAGAAGAATAAAAAGAGAGATAAACAAGTGAAAGCAGGTGTAGGTCAAGCTAAAGCAGGAAGGAAAACTAGCATTCAGGATGGAGACAAACACAAAGTGTAAGAGTCAAAATGACTGAAAAGCTTCATGCTTTAACAGGCCTGAGGGCTTTTGTATCATGGGTGGACACAAGATATTTACCAGGTGTCTTTGACACATCACGGACATCCAGAAGTTTCAGTGCAGAATATGGAAAACTAAGTCACTGTCCCTAAGATGCACACAACAAATGAGCTCTAAGCCACAACACAAAGCCCGTCATGCTTAAAAAGCTTTAAATATATTTATTTAATATTAGGAAAGACATTTGCTTCCCTGCTGGTTTGAAACTTTGATGTATTTTCTAATTATGTTGGTAAATAAAAACACTTCAGCATGCCATCATGATCTCCAAAAACTCCAAACGGCACCCCGTCCAAACCCGCCGACTGCAACAAACATGTTATTTTTAGTCATCACACTTCTCATATTCCCTTTTGTCCCTATTGATAATGTAACACTTCAATCACTTTGGAAGTCCCTGTCATGCATACGCAGCCCACAACTTGATTATTCATCCCCAATCTATCCATTAACAACAGCCTTCGCTGCATGTCACTCGCCCCCGGTCAATAAATATTCTCTTTGCCAAGATGAGAAGATTTTGCATGACCTAGATATTAAACAAGTTATTGTTCCAGCTCTGCCATGGTACCGTTTCTCTGACAGTGAGGGAAAAGAGAGGCCGATGCAGGAATCTGCTTTGGCTCAACAGTGACCCCTGCTGACAGCTTTTCCTCCCCTCAGGCTGGACAGCTTCGAAACACTTCAGTTCATCCTTCATGGCAGCTTTCCCTCAGAATGCCTGCTTTCCTAACACATTACAAATCACTTTGAATACAAGTCAGTGCTACAGAAATGATGGCGTGCTTGCAAATAGGAAAGGGGGATTAAACAAAGCATTCATGCCGTTTGTGCATGCTGCTTTGATTTAAACATTCCTGTGGAACGTGTGCACACTTCATCCTGAACAGGATAGTCTCAGGCAGGCTTATATCCTGCCTCCAAAGCTGCAACATGGATTCCTGTCTGAGCAGCAGAAAAGACGAAGCAAATCCATCCTGCAATCAGCAGAGGTGCCCAGCTCTGATCCTCCACGGCCACAATCCTGCACGTTTTCAGTGTTTCTGCTCCGACACATCCGGCTCAAATTAATGGGTTAATGTGCAGAACTTCATAGGCCACAGGTGTCAGACTCGAGGGTTGGTATCCTGCAGGTTTTTGTGTCTCCGTGCTCCAACACTCCAAACAGTAATGAATGAAAAGGTTGACAAGAGGCTGTTGGAGCCATTTGATCTGAATCAGGTGTGTTGGTACAGGGAAACAAAAAAAAACAAAACAAAACAAAAAAAAAGCTGCTGGCTACCGGCTCCCAAGAACTAGAGTTTGACACCATCTTTTCATAGACTGCTGGATCTATTTAATGTTAGTCAAGTGTGTTGGAGCAGGGATAGCAGCCATTGAGGATAGACAAATAATCCTCAGGAAGAACCACAGGAAACCCGCACTACGGTGGCTGAGAAGTGCAAAACACATTTACATTAAAAAAAACATCTCTTCATTTGCATCATATGAATGTCTCCCTGATTCCATAATGTCCTTTAGTAAGTTAAAAGAACGACTCCTGAACCAGTTGGATATCAAATTAAAGCTTAACAGCTTACTACTAATTTAATTTGAAACATTAGATATTAGCTATAGTGTCATATCCAAGCTTTACAGAACTAGCCTCAAAAGGAAAACAAAATAAATGAAATTTTTTATCATCTAAATTTTCATAGAATTGTATTGAAATGATCGTTGAAATCATGAAAAAGCCTGTTTTGTAAGGTAAGCAAGGTCCAGAATCCTTTAGAAAATTCCTAAATCCAAACGGTGATCCGGATCCCCACCAAAATTAAATCAGTTCTTCCTTTTTACATTTCCAACAACTCCTGAAAATGTCATGAAAATCCATCCATAACTTTTTGAGTTATCTTGGACACAAACAAACAGATAAACAAGCGTTTATAACGCAACGCGTCGACAATGAAATTTTGTGTCGATGAAATTTCATCGTTGAAGTTGTCGACTTTGTTGCCTAATTTTTTCAGCCTTACTGCTTGGTAAAAATCAACTCATTGCTTGACTTTTTTCCCCTTTGAAAATAAGGATAAATCATTTGCACTGCATTTCTCGTAAACATCACATTGGACAAATGGTGCAAAATGTTTTCATGTTCCTGGAACACTGTTTCCATGTGGATGAAACACCCAAATACCATTCATGCATGCACCTCAACTTGTTTCTGTGTGGCTTCGGGAAACCCCTTTCCTCTTTGAGGAGGTCCATTGAGGTCCACAGACCCTAAGTTGGAAAGTGTGGAGACAAATCTAGAATGGTAAAAGACATATATAACATAAATAAATTAATAGAATGGGAATATCTGAACGGTGACATGTAAATGATCCTGCAGTACAGAAGAACCAGTTTTGAGTACAGCTACATGTAGCGCGGAGAGCAACTGCAGGGAATGTGTTTCAGGAAGTTTGCCTTTCAGAGGCCCCCCAAAAATGGGAGGCAGGCACAAATTCATCACAAAAATAACTTTTTTAAAAGAAACATAAGGAAAATGTGTCAAAAGCCATATCAGCAACATAGGTAGGTGGTGCATAGATGCATAGGAATGTAACCAAAGCAAACCAAACCAGAACAAATTAATCTCCACTCCTGTACAAAACCCAGGAGATTTCCCAGCCATATGCTGGGGAGACGCACTGAGCTCACGGTGGTGGAGGTCTACAGGGTGCCAGACCATATCGGTCCCACCAAGCTCGTCCCCCTGGTTAGACGGCACCTGCAAACACTCAGACACAAAGTGGTGGTGCAGCCGTCATATCAAACACTTCATGAAATGTGTTCAATTACGCTCTTGTCCTCAAAGAACCACCTCTGACTTCCTGTGTGCACCTGAACTACAAATCATTAGTCTGAACTACAAGATGAGGTCATTGCCGTGTCATCTTGGTATTAAGACATTTCCTTCAAAAGAAGGACTTAATATTTTTTATTTGTTTCCTCAAACATAAATCTATTTTGAAAATGTCATTTTATTTCCTAATTCATGTGTTTTTTGAAAAATGTGAATGTGTTTTGCACTTTACAGCCACCGTACCTCAGACATCCTGTGTCCAGGCCCCAGTAGGTCAGAGTTGTTAGGTGACAAGAGCGGAACCTAACCCTATAATAACCAAATCATAGTTTATATATGCATTTTCTGAGCCTGTTTGCATCACTTTATGGTAGTAACTTGCTTGAAAATCTGTTGTACACATCTTGTCTTCTGCTCCCTGTGGACGCAGGGATGTACTACATTCATTTTCACTTATCACGTGGTAATAAACGATAGATATACCAATATTTTGTGTCAAGGGCCAAATCAAAGTTTCAGATTTAGAAAATTGACTTTTTTTCCTATTTAAAATTCTAAAGAGGCAGGAGACTTCTTCAGAAACTGTAGGAATAATGTCTTTAGTCTCATCAATTATCAACCAAATAAGCATTTTGATTGCTTCAACCAGAGTCTTGAAGTATTGATTTAATATTAATCATCGTGGTTCTATATGCCCTGCTGAAAAACTGAATTAGCTTTGCTGTGTGTTGAGGTAATGATGGAAAATATTGTCCCTTTCACTACATTTGATCAGTTTATTAAAAAATATTTAAATACCTTTGAGACATATCTGTTGTTTGAATAAAGAGAGCAAAGCTGCTTTTTGCTTCAATGGATCTCTTCAAGGTTTTACCTTTTGAACAACTCAGTGCTACTCCAAAAGTAAATTAAGGACTTTTTGTTAAGACTTGACAAATGTTTGAGGGTTTATATTGATTGTGTTGCAGCTCATGTTTTATTCTTACTTGCAGTCTGCAGAATTCCCATCAGAAGCTGCCATGGCAATAATGCTTCTAAAAAAAACATACTGTTGCTTATTTATCTGACAGATCATTTGAAAAACTTGTCTGGTTATCTGTGTTGTGTGTTCTTTTTAATGCCAATTGAGAATAAATCCCACCTTTCAAAGACATGCATGTCAGGTTATGTTAGCTTGAGTCAGGGACGTCCAGCTTCGGTCCTGGAGGGCCACAATCCTGCAGGTTTCCATGTATTCCTGTCTAACACAACCATCTCTTCATGCAGAACCACCAGCATGGAATCATTTTTCTACAGGTTAAAACAACCTTGTTCATAATTCCTAAAATTTAATGCCAAAAAAGTCTGAGGTCCCTCGGTTTGCTTTCTTTCATTTCTGTTGTCATTAGCCTCCACAGTCTTTCTGATGACGTCACTCAAAGTCCTAGTTTGGTTAAGTATGTGCAGGTTTTTCATGCTACCTCTCAGATTTTGTTTGTTTGATTGTATCATATCATCATATCTGCACTTCTTTAGAAATAAATGCTACATGTTAAGCTGCAAATTGAAAGTAACCATTGAGGGCAGCTTTGGGATTAATTAGACTAAATTTAAGGTTACAGAGCGAATCTACCGTTTTTCTACTGCAATCTCAAAATGAGCAAATTCTAACCTTTTCTGTTGTTGTCGTCTGTTGTTTTATTTACACCCTGCAAATATGAGCCCCTCTGGTACAGAAGAATATGAACAATTTCGCTCACAACAGAGATGAATGTCAGGTTTATTTCAAGCTAAAATCCGTTTGTTTCAAACGTTGTGCAGCCGTCAGACTGAGCGTGGAGATGGTGGATAGAAATGCAGGATCAATGTGTTTAAGAAGTTGTAAATGAATCCCAGTAACGTAGCGGGATTCATAAACAGATTCAGAGCGAAAGCCTGGAAAGGGAAGCTGACCAAACACAGGGAGACATTACAGGGGAAACCCAGGTGCAACATGTGAGCAAAACAAGGAGAACACAGGGGATCTCCATAGTGTCAGGAGAATCCTGGGAAATGTAGTCTGGACTGGTAATCAGTAGGCCGGTTAAGATGAGTGAACCAGAGGAGGAGAAGTATACATGACAGCAGCTTTCTTCTTCATCTCGACAAGCTACTCCACTTCTTTGTACTCAGGCATCAGTTTGGGCTCCCCCTGTTGACTTCAGTTAATTCAGTACTTTGCAGAAAGACTCAAAAAGGGAAGGAGCACATCGCTACTGAGCTAGCCTCCTCCCTGTTAGAGCTGCTCACCTTTAAAAGTCCACATCCATGTCACACTTACTGACCTGATATGTTTCCTCCAGATCACCACGGACAGACAGATGGTGCCCCTTTGGTTACTCCCAGACCACTGGTAATATAAGATCAGGTTTTTCTGAAGGACCTCTTTTCCCGCTCCAGTCAGACACATCATGTCCAAACCCTTTAAATCCTTAAACTATCTTCTAGTTTTTTAGAGGGACTGTGGTACTCTCTGATGAATATTTATGATATTTTATTGCTGCTAATTTGGCTGCCGGAGGGACTGATTAGTAATGTGTAACTTTATTGGGAGGGGTGCTACATTGATAAAACCGTATTCGTATAAATCCATTTATTTAAAAGACTTCTTAACTTCATGATCTTTATTTATTTAGCAAAGTGGATTCTGTTCTAGTTTTGAATTATTTCATATTATTTTGATTAACTTTTTATCCTACCTTTACCTTCCAGTTGCTCCTCTTCAGAGCATGTCAGGAATGCATTTAGCCCCAAAACATCCTCATCCAGGACACCTAATCCCGCCTTAATCCCCACACTGAGCTCATGACTAACGTTAAGGTTAAATCTTTGCAAACATGTAGTGAAGCAGTGACAGTGCATGTACATACCATTCTAGAGGGACTATATCTGTAGACAATGACTCTACAGCTACAGCCCTGTAAGTGTGAGCTGAATGCTTTATGCTCTCCGGCTGCAGGGAAGAGCGATCACCGGTTTTGCTGCAGCAATGAAGACGTGGCAGTTGCCTAACCTTCCGAGCAGTCACTCATTCAGACTGAGAACTGAGCAGCTGCCTGGAGGTTGCCACAAGGAGCATATAACATCCACCTATCATGTCCCCATCAACCCTGCTAACCAATATTACACCTCACGAATCAACGTGTCAAAGGGAAATATTCATGAAAAGCCTTTTAAAAACACAGGAGATGACAAGATCATCGTCTCAATGAATATTCATCTCAAAAAGTGCAAGATCAAAGGTTTTTCATCCATGAAAGCACAGCGATTTTTCTCTGATCTTCCAATAGGTAAATAAATAAAAAGAGGTTGAATTTGTTAAATGAGGAGGATGTTGGTTTAAACAGACTCCAGTGGCTGGTAGGTAGACATGGCTGCAGGTGATGGGAAAGGTGTGGGGAGAAGCTTGAGGAGCTCCTCCAGGCACCAACGTGTTAAAGAATAAAACCCTGAAGCTGGAGATGTTCCATGCCAGACAGAAAAACACAGAATCTGTGTTCAGAGTACTTACAACTACAAGTTAGCCTCCAGAAATCTCCCATCTTATGAAATAAATGAGTATTTCTGCAAAAAGAAAGCTAAAGCACGCTTATTTAGTTCAAGGACTAATAGCAGTGTGCTAATATGTTTTTCCTGAAGCAGTGTCAACAGTTTTATCTCCCAAAACCCAACAAAGGAAATTATTTTCATTGTGTTCTGGCACAAATTTATTTTTGTTAGAAATGTCCATGAATTGGATGCATCCTTTCTTCATCCTGCTGAGCTAGATGTCACCTTTATGGTCCCAAAACCTGAAACGTGGGCTTATCTGCTCACAGAGCACGTTAACTTGGTCTATCTGAGATGAGCTTGTGCTCATGGATGGGCAGAACAACTGCATTTCTCTGCAGGAGTGGTGTGTGGCTTTTTCCTTGCAAATACAGATATCTGGATGCAGTGCTGACCTGAGATGTTTTTCCAACGTACCCCAATGAGATTATTCTGAATATCATGTTTTATTTAGGGTTTGAAGGTGAGAGACCATCCAACAGTGTTTGGAGTTTCCTTCTTTATGTGCTGAGATTTCATATTCAGACTACCAGATATATTTTTTTTTACAATCTTTTGCTCTGTTGATGCTGAAAACACCAAAGTTCTTCACAGTCTTGCATTTCCAAATAACTAGTCGATGATTATCTTACACAGTTTGGCCCCTCCCTGAGCCGTCACCTTATCGTGGTGGAGGGGTTTGTGCGTCCCGAAGATCCCAGCAGCTATGCTGTCGGGAGCTTTATGCCCCTGGTAGGGTCATCCATGGCAAACAGGTGTCTAGGGGAGGGACCAGACCAAGCACGGCTCATCGACCTCTACGATGACGACCAACCTGGGCATGAATGTTCCCTTGCCCGGATGCGGGTTACCGGGACCCCCCTCTGGAGCCAGGCCTGGAGGTGGGGTACGAGAGCGAGCGTCTGGTGGCCGGGCCTTCGCCCATGGGGCCCGGTCGGGCTCAGCCCGAAAGGGTTACATGGGCCCCACCTCCCGTGGGCTCACCATCTGCGGGAGGAGCTTTAGGGGTCGGGTGCAGTGTGAGCTGTGCGGCAGCAAGGGGCGGGGACCCAGGCGGTCCAATCCCCGGCTGCAGAAGCTGGCTCTAGGGACGTGGAATGTCACCTCTCTGGTGGGGAAGGAGCCTGAGCTTGTGCGCGAGGTTGAGCGGTTCCGACTAGATATAGTTGGACTCACCTCGACGCATGGCTTGGGCTCTGGAACCAGTACCTTCGAAAGGGGCTGGACTTTCTTCCACTCTGGAGTTGCTCATGGTGAGAGGCGCAGAGCAGGTGTGGGCATTCTCATCAGCCCCCAGCTTGGTGCCTGCACGTTGGGGTTTACCCCGGTGGATGAAAGGGTAGTTTCCCTCCGCCTCCGGGTGGGGGGACGGGTCCTGACTGTTGTCTGTGCTTATGCACCGAACAGCAGTTCAGAGTACCCACCCTTTCTGGAGTCCTTGGAGGGAGTGCTGGAGGGTGCTCCTTCTGGGGACTCCATTGTTCTGCTGGGGGACTTCAATGCTCACGTGGGCAATGACAGTGAGACCTGGAGGGGAGTGATTGGGAGGCATGGTCCCCCTCCTCTGAACCCAAATGGTGTTTTGTTGTTGGACTTCTGTGCTTGTCATGGATTGTCCATAACGAACACCATGTTCCAGCATAAGAGTGTCCATATGTACACCTGGCATCAGGATTCCCTGGGCCGCAGTTCGATGATCGATTTTGTAGTCGTATCGTCGGACCTGCGGCCACATGCCTTGGACACTCGGGTGAAGAGGGGGGCGGAGCTGTCAACTGATCACCACCTGGTGGTGAGTTGGCTCAGATGGTGGGGGAGGAAGCCGGTCAGAGCTGGCAGGCCCAAACGTGTTGTGAGGGTCTGCTGGGAACGTCTGGCTGAGTCCCCCGTCAGAGCGAGCTTCAACTCCCACCTTCAGCAGAGCTTCAACCATGTCCCGAGTGAGGCGGGGGACATTGAGTCCGAATGGGCTGTGTTCCGTGCCTCTATTGCTGAGGCGGCCGGCCGGAGCTGTGGCTGTAAGGTCGTTGGTGCCTGTCATGGCGGTAATCCCAGGACTCGTTGGTGGACACCAGCAGTGAGGGATGCCGTCAAGCTGAAGAAGGAGTCCTATCGGGCCTTCTTGGCCTGTGGGACTCTGGAGGCAGCTGATGGGTACCGACGGGCTAAGCGGCATGCGGCATCGGCTGTTGCCGAGGCAAAAACTCGGGCATGGGAGGAGTTCGGCGAGGCCATGGAGAAAGACTTCCGGACGGCTTCGAGGAGATTCTGGTCCACCATCCGGCGGCTCAGGAGGGGAAAGCAGTGCTCCGTCAATACTGTGTACAGTGGAGATGGGGAGCTGCTGACCTCAACTCGGGACGTAGTGGGTCGGTGGAAGGAATACTTCGAAGACCTCCTCAATCCTACCATCCTTTTTAAGAAGGGGGACCGGAGGGTGTGTTCCAATTACAGGGGAATCACACTCCTCAGCCTCCCTGGTAAGGTCTATTCAGGGGTCCTGGAGAGGAGGGTCCGCCGGATAGTTGAATCCTGAATTGAGGAGGAGCAGTGTGGTTTTCGTCCTGGTCGCGGAACAGTGGACCAGCTCTATACCCTCTTTGGGGTCCTGGAGGGGGCATGGGAGTTTGCCCAACCAGTCTACATGTGTTTTGTGGACCTGGAGAAGGCATTCGACCGTGTCTCCCGGGGGCTCCTGTGGGGGGTACTCCGGGAGTATGGGGTACCGGACCCCCTTGTAAGGGCTGTCCGGTCCCTGTACGACAGGTGTCAGAGCTTGGTCCGCATTTCCGGTAGTAAGTCGGATTCGTTTCCGGTGAGGGTTGGACTCCGCCAAGGCTGCCCTTTATCACCGATTCTGTTCATAACTTATATGGACAGAATTTCTAGGCGCAGCCGAGGTGTTGAGGGGATCCGATTTGGTGGCCTCAGGATTGGGTCCCTGCTTTTTGCGGATGACGTGGTCCTGTTGGCTTCATCTGGTCGTGATCTCCAGCTCTCGCTTGAGCGATTCGCGGCCGAGTGTGAAGCGGCTGGGATGAGAATCAGCACCTTCAAATCTGAGACCATGGTCCTAAGCCGGAATAGGGTGGATTGCCCTCTCCAGGTCGGGAGTGAGGTCCTGCCTCAAGTGGAGGAGTTTAAATATCTCGGGGTCTTGTTCACGAGTGAGGGAAAGATGGAGCGCGAGATCGACAGACGGATCGGTGCGGCGTCTGCAGTAATGCGGGCTCTGCGTCAGTCTGTCGTGGTGAAGAAGGAGCTGAGCCAGAAGGCGAAGCTCTCAATTTACCAGTCGATCTACGTTCCTACCCTCACCTATGGTCATGAGCTGTGGGTCGTGACCGAAAGAACGAGATCTTGTATACAGGCGGCTGAAATGGTTTTCCTCCGCAGGGTGGCCGGGCTCACCCTTAGAGATAGGGTGAGGAGCTCGGTCATCCGGGAAGGGCTCAGAGTAGAGCCGCTGCTCCTCCGCATCGAGCGGAACCAGTTGAGGTGGCTCGGGCATCTGGTCAGGATGACTCCTGGACCTCCCTGGTGAGGCGTTCCAGGCACGTCCCTCTGGGAGGAGACCCCGGGGAAGACCCAGGACACGCTGGAGGGATTATATCTCTCGGCTGGCCTGGGAACGCCTCGGGATCCCCCCCCACAGAGTTGGCAAATGTGGCTGGGGAGAGGGAAGTCTGGGCTTCCCTGCTTAGGCTGCTGCCCCCGCGACCCGACTCCAGATAAGCGGCAGAAGATGGATGGATGGATGGATGGATGGAGTTTGGTACAAAGTAACAAGCCACGACCCATTGTTAGATAAAAAGAGTAACATTTGGTGAATGCTTATTTTATACCCAACCCTGTATATAAAAGGAGCATCCACCAATGCTTCGTTTGGTGAAGCATTGGTGAAGCACCATCAATCCGATGATGTAGAATCTCCAAAAATGCTTCTATGTTTTACAAAATTGTCTCTACTCTCTCCCAACATGCTGGTATCATGTTCAAAGGTTGAAGTTGGTCAGTAAAGACACTAAAAATCCTCTAGTGGTGGAAGGAAGGACCAGAGGAATGAACGTTGCTCAATTACAGATGGGCTCAAAACTCGTGTTTGTGTGACAGCACTGACTTGGGGTTATATTTACCGCCAGAAAATGTGACTAATCAGGTAAATAAAGACCAACAATATGCAAAGTAAATGTAAAAAGACAAAAAAAACACATTAGTACTGAAATGTTGGTAGTAGCAACCACAGTAATCGCAGGTGGAAACAGAAAGATGCAGAGACAAGACAGCAGCAGCTGGAATCTCCAGCATTGCAAAGAGCATACGATACCTACTAATACATGAGCAAAGGGACAAAGTCCTTCATAACAGGGGAGGAAGATGAAGCAGTGAGCCCTTGTAAAAACCAATAAGTTTAAAATCAGACAAATTAACACTGCATGAAGATCTAAAAGAGATGGTGAAGCTGGAAACACACACAGTTTGGTCCTAATGCTAAACAGCTAACACACCAGAAGCACGGGAACATAACGTCTGCAAACAAACAAAGATCCACAAGCTCAACTTACACTTCAGATATTTCAACCTGCCTATTATGGTTGAGTTGAATTTTTTAAGCTGAATTTGGTTTGAATGCTGCAAGTTGATGTTTATTTGAGCTAATTCTGCAACTCTGTTTTCATATATTCCTGATCTTGTCACATCTCAGGGGAAGAGAGTTGAAGTTTTAAACCAGGAGTGTCCAAAGTCGATCCTTGAGGGCTGCCATCCTGCAGGTTTTCCATGTATCCCTGCTCCAACACAGCTGGCTTCCTTCAAATTGATCCAACAGCCAATGAAGTTCTGCACAACGACTGATTAGCTTGAGTCATGTGTGTTGGAGCAGGGATATATGGGAAACCTGCAGGATACTGAATACATGCATGTCCTAAAAACATCCTGGCAGTGTTGTGCTTTCTGTTATATTCCATGTTTCTTTTTATTTTAACCTGAATCTTTGAGTTTTTCCGATTAAGTTGTTTTAATAATGACGAATCTCATCTGACTAGCGTGGCGTTACCATCTCTAGGGGAATGGTTACCACCAAAGACTGGCGAAGCGCATAAGTCCTAATGCCAATTTTTATACTTAGCAATGTTACCAAGAACCATCCGAAAGTTGCAAAGATGCTTACAGGATATGAGATAAAAAAGACAGATGACAGATACAGAGACAGAAACCTGATGGTAGTTTTATTTTGGCACAAAGAGGGTCACGTGAAGGGTGGGGTTGTGTGTTTGGGCTGCGCGCGTGCGTGCGTGTGTGTGTGTAAGTGTGAAGCACTTTGTAATGAATCTGTACAAAAAGTGCTATGTAATTAAAGTTTGATTTGATTTGACAGCTTTAATGTCTTGACGGCTTCAGATTGACAATGAGCAGTCTGGAGTTGCAGTACAGTTTGCTAACATGCAGCTCTGTGGATGAGAAAACAGCAAGACTTTCTGAAAATGTTTAATGAACAGCTGAAGCCCTACAGAGGCAGAGAACACTGCACCCTCCTCTATCTTAAAAACTACTGCAAAGATCTCCACAAACAGCTTTATTTTGTTGGTTGTTTTCCTGATAACCTTGCACAACACAGATATCAGTTTATTAAAAGTGCGAACAAACCTGCATTTGACCTGAAGTTGAAGGTTGCAAAAGCAGATAATCAAGACATTGTTTATGTTTAAGGCCGAAGCTGAATTAGCATGCAAACAGGATAAGTTGCTGACTTGTCTGGCCAGAGCCTGGAGAGTTAACTAAATTAGAATTCAGCTTGAAGCGGCAGAGATTAAACAGAACAGAAACTTGACCTGCTAAGTTAAACAATGCAAACTCTGGCAGCAGGTCTTGGCTGATTCTTTTGTAACGCCGCTGGGAAGGAAATCACATCAGAGTGGAGGGGTGAAAGGGCTGAACGTGATTCACTGGCCGAGCAAGATGGGAAAAAGTTCCAACAAAGATCCTCATTATTTCTCTTTTATCAACATCTTTAAATGTGTTCCTGTGTTGCGTGTCCGATCGGTTCACAGTTTCAGATGATACGCGAGCGGGGAAGAAAACAGCCAGAGAGCACCGCAGGCTATCGGCGAACACTTTATGTTTACCAATGAGCTCGTAGAGGAGATGGTTGTCATTCAGAGTGACAGGTGAGCGTGAGGTGCAGTACAAGCCTGTAATTTGTGTTCGTTCTCTTGTTGCAGCTCTGAATTGAGAAGACGAGATTTGGGCATGGATCAGGGCCAGTGCATGTTCCTCCTTCGTACCTGACCCGTCTCGCTGGTCACTAGTTTTTATTCAAAGTATTTGCTACAGCTCTGATCAGGGCCGTATTAAAAATGCAGATGCCCCCCCCCTTTTTACACCCCATCACAGTAAAACTACATTTACTACATAAATCACACTCTGTCTTCCTCTCTGCAGGTCAATTTCTTGTCTTCCACTTTTCATCAGCTGCTTCGGTGTCTGTCTGTCCTCATCTCTCTCATCATTTACCCGAATCCTTTCTCAAACACACACCAGCCATCTTCTTTCTCACGTCTGTCCCTTGACTTCCTGTCTGCCGTCTCTTCTCTCTTTAGCTGTTGTAGCTTCCATGTTATTCCCCGTTTACTGAATGAAGACTTCCCATTTGGTGGATGAAATTGGAGGATTTGCTTCTCCTGCTTTTCTGTTTGTATTTTTCCATTACCATTACATTATGATCAGAGTCATTAGAGATTATTATGGGGTCTCTTGGGGGCCCTAAGACCCTCCAACCAGCATTTATCTCCCTTATATGATACTGTATCATTTTAATAATATATAAATATCACATTAAAGACTTTTGTCAGGCAACTTCCAGCAACTTCCATCCACACCTTTTATTTCCAGCTTTGTGACACCCAGGTAGTCAGCAGGAGGACAGACTGAGCTGATCTGAACTAAATTAGCTTCTTCCTTCGTCTTGGTTTCTTTTGCTCTTCCTGTTTTGTTTCTCTGACAGACAAAATTTTCCTCATTCATCAGTTTGTTTACTTAAAAGGCCCTGCTATTCCTGGAGTTCAAAGCTTCACCCAGAAGCTTTTTACCATCAGAAACATCAACAGAATGAAAAGTTTATTCTTTCGTAAAGACCAGTAAAAACTCCTCCATGCTTCCATCACCAGTAGATTGGATTACTTGAATGGTATTTTAACAGGATTTCCTGTAAAAAGCTCATCCAGATGTTGCTGCTAGAGCTTTATCTAGGACGAAGAGATCTGAACACACCACACCAGTAGATTTTAAAACCCTTCCTTAGGGTATTGCAGAAGTGTCCTTGAGGACTGCCGGCCTGCAGGTTTTCAACGTAACCCTGTTCCAACTTATCTGGCTTCCAGTAAATGGATCCAATAGCCAATGACAGTTGCACAATGAAACATGGAAAACCTGCAGGATTGTGGTCCACAAGGACTGCAGCTGGACACGCCTGGTTTACAGAAAGTCCCAGAATGGTTCAGGTCCAGAATGAATCTGTGATATGTTCAGAGAATATAAACCAAGCAGATCTTAGATCCAAAGACTCAGGTCAACTTGTCTAGACCAGAGTCCAGACTAAACATGGAGAAGCAGCATTTAGTTGTTAAGCTGCAAACAAGAGGAACAAACTTTCAGGGGAGATTAAACTCTGATGTAAAGGCAGTTTTTCCTGTGGGCATGGGCCCCCGAACTGACTGGATAAACTTGGTTCGAATGCTGTAAAGTCTTTTTCCTGTTTGTGAAAATAAGCAATCACTTCCTTTTAACTTTTCCTTTACCTAATTAAATTCTGATGACTGCAACGTGTTTTTCAGCAGCTCATTCTGAGTCTTGCTTGGTGTCGTTTATTGGATCTGATGATTGAAGTCTGAACAAACAGGCCTTATTGGCAATTTCACAACATCTTCATGAACAAACCAGAAACCCCAGAGGAGTGTGAATAGCAGAATCGACAGAGAAGATTTTCATGAACAAAAATTCACATCCTCAATTCTGCTCTTCATCCCACAAATGCAAATGTGGCTCCATTTAAAAGGGAAATAAACCAACTTTCCAAGCGATTATCCCAAAGGAGTTATTGCTAAGAAAAATCCACCTAACACTAGTTAAATACATCTTATAGAAAGCAAATGTCACCTAACAGCAAGAATACACTAACAGCTGTTTTACAGCTCGGCAGAGGAACCTGCATGACCGTAACAAAGCAGAGATATTAATGTTTGATTGTCATTAGTTTCCCTTAAAACAGCAAATCCATCTTGGCAGAGCAACGAGAAACTGTGCCAGACATTTTGTCTACAGACTCGGGTCACCTCTGCAGTGGGCCAAAGCTCTGATTCAGCTTAGATATGACACACTAGGGGGGCTCAGGGTTTTATCTCAAAGTGTTAAACTGCTTTACACAACAGAGAGAAGAATTAGAGGGAAATGGTGGTGATACAGTGAAGAATAGGGGTTGTTATCAGATGGAGGCGGGGCACTCGAGGTTTCACCTCAGCTGAGGCTGAAAAACATCTGGAGAGGAATTAACATGGATGTTGGGTTGCGTGTCACATCCTTTTCAACCTTAAATCGAGGCTGAAAAAAGTTAAATTAATTTATTTTCTTACAAGAATCAGAATTCAGTGTGAGTGAAGAGGAAAATCTCCCATCCTAATGGCACGCTGACAGACTGTTTTCCACAACAGCAGCGATTGTCCTGTATCACTCCATCCCTCACCCTGACAGATATCTCACACTCGGGCAGACACAAACCCCTCCCTCCGACAACCGCCTCCAAAAAGACATCAAAAGCTTCACAGTCTGACAGCTGAACTGAAACTGATGCCTGTCAGCATGACAGGCACGCAGAGACGATGCCCACTCAACTCCAACAGCACTGGATACAACGCCATGAACAAGCTCCTCATCAAACCACAAAGTGTCTGACTCAGTGTGGAAGTCAAATCAGAGCAGCCTTCCCGCTGATGTCCCACCGTCTCCAGCTGAGCTTAAATTAAACTGAATTCTGCTTCATGTCACAGACAAGCTGCCACACTAAACACACCCAGGACTAAACAGTCAGCAAATGTTTCATGTTGGTGTTGCATTCATTTTAAAAAGGAGGTCTTGAGTCGTCACATAATTAGAGACCAGGTGTGACACAAGAACAAGAAATGAGCTTAACTAACAGATAAGAAGGCAAACTACTGCAACCCAGTCCACAAGAAATAATTACAGAGAAAACATGCAGGAAAACATCAAATCTTCTTTGATTCAATCCTGACCTGCATGAGGAGGAAAAACCCTAACAAGACCCGAAATCAGGAAGGAAAACCTCCAACCAGAGCCAGAATCAGGAAGGAAAACCTCCAACCAGAACCAGAATCAGGAAGGAAAACCTCCAACCAGAGCCAGAATCAGGAAGGAAAACCTCCAACCAGAACCAGAATCAGGAAGGAAAACCTCCAACCAGAACCAGAATCAGGAAGGAAAACCTCCAACCAGAGCCAGAATCAGGAAGGAAAACCTCCAACCAGAACCAGAATCAGGAAGGAAAACCTCCAACCAGAGCCAGAATCAGGAAGGAAAACCTCCAACCAGAACCAGAATCAGGAAGGAAAACCTCCAACCAGAACCAGAATCAGGAAGGAAAACCTCCAACCAGAGCCAGAATCAGGAAGGAAAACCTCCAACCAGAACCAGAATCAGGAAGGAAAACCTCCAACCAGAGCCAGAATCAGGAAGGAAAACCTCCAACCAGAACCAGAATCAGGAAGGAAAACCTCCAACCAGAGCCAGAATCAGGAAGGAAAACCTCCAACCAGAACCAGAATCAGGAAGGAAAACCTCCAACCAGAGCCAGAATCAGGAAGGAAAACCTCCAACCAGAACCAGAATCAGGAAGGAAAACCTCCAACCAGAGCCAGAATCAGGAAGGAAAACCTCCAACCAGAACCAGAATCAGGAAGGAAAACCTCCAACCAGAGCCAGAATCAGGAAGGAAAACCTCCAACCAGAACCAGAATCAGGAAGGAAAACCTCCAACCAGAACCAGAATCAGGAAGGAAAACCTCCAACCAGAGCCAGAATCAGGAAGGAAAACCTCCAACCAGAACCAGAATCAGGAAGGAAAACCTCCAACCAGAACCAGAATCAGGAAGGAAAACCTCCAACCAGAACCAGAATCAGGAAGGAAAAGGTCCATCAGGACCAGAATCAGGAAGGAAAACCTCCAACCAGAACCAGAATCAGGAAGGAAAACCTCCAACCAGAACCAGAATCAGGAAGGAAAACCTCCAACCAGAGCCAGAATCAGGAAGGAAAACCTCCAACCAGAACCAGAATCAGGAAGGAAAACCTCCAACCAGAACCAGAATCAGGAAGGAAAACCTCCAACCAGAGCCAGAATCAGGAAGGAAAACCTCCAACCAGAACCAGAATCAGGAAGGAAAACCTCCAACCAGAACCAGAATCAGGAAGGAAAAGGTCCATCAGGACCAGAATCAGGAAGGAAAACCTCCAACCAGAGCCAGAATCAGGAAGGAAAACCTCCAACCAGAACCAGAATCAGGAAGGAAAACCTCCAACCAGAACCAGAATCAGGAAGGAAAACCTCCAACCAGAACCAGAATCAGGAAGGAAAACCTCCAACCAGAACCAGAATCAGGAAGGAAAACCTCCAACCAGAACCAGAATCAGGAAGGAAAACGTCCATCAGGACCAGACCCGGGAATGACGTCCATCTGCATGGAATGGTTTGAGGTACAGAAGACATTAAAGGGTCAACATGAAATATAACTCTAAGCCTGTAGATAAAGAGGAGAAACACAAATTTGTAACTAATGTTATTCGATCTTTGGGATCAAACTTGATTAAAATTTTTAAATAATTCAAGGCTTTTTATTACATAAAATCTGTCATGAAGGGGTGGAGGAGGTGGACCCAAATGCAGGACCTGGAGGCAGGAAGGCTGAAAGTAGATGTTTATTAAAAAAAAAAAAACTTGACACAGGAAGCAAACAAATGAACCAGTGATGAGGAACCAAGGGGTATAAATCAAGTCAAGTGAATGAACTCAACGAGACCAGGTAAACTAATGAACAGGAAACCAGACGTGAGGGAACTAAACAAGGAAAACTAAAAAACTAAAACAGGAAACCAGAACTAAGATACAAAACACACATCATGACAAAAAATATCTGCAACATAAAGCAACATTTTATTTTAAACTATAATGGATTTTATAGAGAAACCATAGAGTTTCCCTGCAGGTCAGGATGGATTATTTATTTATCTATGGGTCAGACCAGCCAATGAAACTTGTGGATCTGCAGCTGAGTAACATCAAACTAAACACCATCTGCCACATGCACCACATGTGGATGAAAATGTAAATAAACAAACAGATACTGTATATCGTCCATTAACACAAAGCAGCCAGACACAATGTACCCCGAAGTGGCCGATCTTATTTAGCCACATTTATTTATTCCACACAAGCGCCATCTTTACAAGTTGCACCTTGTTGTACAGATGAGTAATCCGGCTTTTCAATTCTGTATAATACAACAGAAAATATGAGACATAATCAAACAAGATGTCCTTACTTTTGTGTTATTATTATTAACAAGGATGTGTCCCTGCTTGTCTCCAAGGAACCTCTGTTGTCTCTGGACCCAAACAACTGTCAAAAAGCATTAAAAAAGACATTACTAACAGTCTCAGGCCGCTTGAGACTGTTGTATAAAAGAGAAGGGGGGATAAGAGGAAGGGAGGGGCCACCATGCAGCAAAGAGCTTTCAGGCCGAGTTTGTCTTTCCTTTAATGAATGTGATCAGGTATATTTGGATTTCATGCCCTCAGTGTATTCTTTTATGAGATGATGCATCACAGAGCAGCATTTTAGTGCCAACGTGTCCCCAACCGCTGCTCATGCAGAAAAACAGAAGAGAAAATATCTGACTACGGATTATGAACGTCAATACTGCTACACTTCTCCACCTCTAATGTATCTGTGTTTTAGTGAACAGAAATAAGTTTGTAAAAGAGGTGCAACTGCAGCATGAATCATCGGAGGTAAATGCTGATGGAGAAAATCTGCCAGAGATGGAAACGTAGTGAGATTCAAGCTGATTTTTTTTCCCCAGAAAAACAAACCACAGCTTCCAGTGATCTGGTCTGAAAAGAAACTGAACATGTCTGAAAACCTTCACATTAAGGACGTTTGTGGTTTTTAGTTAACACGGGTCATTCACATCAGTTCACATCGACGTGATGAATTAAAGTGGGTCAAGACAAGCAGTTCATAATAAAAGCAGTGAAGACAAGAAAAAAAACAAAACAGCCATCACAGCAGAAAAGGAGGGACACGAGTAGGAAACCATGGAATCCCACAACCACACCCTGGGGGGCATCACGCCTTCCTGGGACATGGAGTTAAAAAAATGAGATGAGAAAACAAATGAAGTACTTTTAGAAACAGTAAACAGAAAAGACAGGAAGTCTGTCTCACTAAAGAGATGAGCTACTAATACTTTGGACTGCAGGAATTTAGAACCAGCTGGTGTGTTTGGATTGTCTTCCCCCTGTAAGTCTATAAATGGCACATTCACATTAGCCTTTTTTATTTAATTCCAAGTCCATTTTCTCAGAAAGTCTGTTTCATTTGGGGAAATGTGAACGCGCCAAACAAATTCTGATTCGGAACAAAGAAGCGGACTCGGTCCACCTACAAATGCAGGTCTCTTCCATTTTGACACGTCTTAAAAAAGAACTTAATACAGAAAGCAAACTAAAAAAAAAAAAAAGTCAGTTCCAGCATTTGGCATAGTGTTGCATTGTGGGTAAATACATAGCAATCGTCCTCTGCCTCGTCTGGTGTTCATACTGCGTCCATCGTTGCAGTGTATTTCTGCAGTATAGTTGCATAAGATACAATAAAACCTAAAACAGCCATAGTTTCGTCTCCATGTTTAACTCGTAACAGAGTTTTTCTTCTTCACGTGGGTCTTGTCCTCTCTTTAGCTAAACACTAGTGCAGCGCCACCTCTGTCGGGAATGGGGATATATTACTGTCAAGGTTTGGCTCATTTGACCAAAGTTCAGTGTGAACATGATCTTAATCCGTATGGATACACCCCCCTACAACTGAGCCGTGTCCATAATCGGACCAAATCTGGCGGATGGTCCTGATATGAATGCAGCCTTACCCCTTGGATCCACTGAACGTGGTGCGGCTGCGCTGTGCCTTTGCAGCTGGTTGCAGCAGCACCAGTAATAAGGACTGATTCTACCAGATGCACTGTGGTCCATTTCTGAAGCATCCCAGAAGTGCTGCTGCTTTCCGCTTCTCCATAATATGCGTCACTTTGCCGGTTTAAAACCATGTCAATCGGGATCAGAACGATCGTTAAGGCAGGAAATCAGTTGGTGAAAATCAAAGTATATCTGGTGGATTTTACCAGTAAAGACTACATATCCACCCTGGATGCATTTTACACTGAAACATCAACATTTCTTCATCATTGGTGGCACCAGCCTCAAGTCGTTAGGTGGAAGACGGTTTATTGTTGACTATGAAGCATTTAAAGTAGGCCTCTATCAACTATGTGATTGTGCAATCCTCATGTGACCGTTCCACTCTGAAACTCTGCAGGTGAAACAGGGTGTTCATGGAAAAGCTTGGCGCATGCTTTCACAACCCTTCCATGTTCAGTGGATCCTCGGGGATAAGGGGCCATGCTGAAAACAACCCACTCTGCTGCTGCTAGCCGCTGCCACAGTGAAGAAGGTACCATTTTATGTAAATTTGGCTTTCATCCTTGTTTGTCCTTTTTTCAGCACTTCTTTGGGATAGCTGATTTTCATATTATTTTCTTTTCTCTCCTCTTCACATCTTGTAGCATCTCTAAACTCCACAGTTCACTTTGCAAAATTAGGAAAAGATGCAAATTCAGAGTTAACTTTACAAGTGTACTGCATGGTGATTCTCCCAAGAGGGCAGGGTGTTGACACTTTAAACAAGGCCAAAGCTACTGCTTGACCCAACTTCCCCTTTCAATCTTTTTTTTAAATTCTTATTAGTAACTTACACAGTCAATTAGAATAAACTGGTGGAGTTGGAGTACCCAGAGAGAACAAATTCCACTGTTCAAACCTCCCCCCAGCTGAGATTCAAACCACCAAACCTCTTGCCGGGAGGCAATAGTGCTAACCACTGTGCCACAATGCTGCCCTGCAGACCATTTCCTCTTCCTCGCCTGGAACTCTTGCCTCATCTGGAAGCAGTGCAATGCCATGATGCTGTAAAGAACAAGTTGTTTTCTCAAATGAAAACTGGGAATTATGGGAATTATGATGGACTTTCTTGCCCTTACACCTGTTGGTTTGTCCTGAAATTTCCCTTCAACATTGTTTTCCCCCACCTTTTACATTTCTGATTATCCCACTGTGGTTGTGCTTCCAAAGTTCATCTTATACTCTACATCGTCCACATTTTGGTAAAGTGGATATGCATTTATATTTCTCATATTTCTCAGTATAGCTTTGGCTTTATTTGTTCCTGCGTGCAGATACAGCATGTACGCTGCAGCAGAAACCTACAGAAAGCAGATTTGGCACGACAGAGTTTGCATGGGCTCTGCAGGACGTGGAAAAGGTCAATGCTCGAGCTGAGCATGAAAAGACTTGTCACAAACACCAGACTCACATCCCAGAGTGCAAATTGTGCGACTGAGCCACGGGCTTCTATTCCTTTTCTCCAGAACGACAATCTTGCAATCTGCCCAAAGTGCCACAATAACAGTAAAAGCTTCCACACAAGCATGCATAAAAGATGTTATGAAATAATGGGGAAGTGCATCTATGAGTGGGTGTTTGCAATTCTGCAGCAGACAGGAGTGAGTTCATCTTTCTTCGTTTCTTTTGATCTTGAGGGAATAAGACAACCAAATTCTTCCAGCGACTTCCTGTCTGAATCATTCAAAAGGTGGACAGGTCGAGCGGAGGCACTATAAAGACGAAGGTTTTCTTCGTAAGACATGGAGGGAAAGAAATTATGAAAGTCAGCTCAGTTCTTCAGGAGCAGCTTGTTCGTCGGGGGGAAAGTGGAGGTGAGACACTTGAACAGCAGAGACAAAGTGTGAAGATGATTATGAATGAACCACAGTGACAGATGATGGATTTGTCTCCCCTTAAATGTCGCAGCATCGGGTCCCTGTGTGGGCTGATAATGCAGGATCTTGCTAATTAATTTCCTGCTGATGCGTTTATCGTCCAAAGAGAGCGCTCACAGCAGTCAGACAGCGTCAGCATGGAGCGGACATAGCGCCTTAAGGTTTGTGACGGGCTGCAAAATGCTCACTCAGCACTGCATCCAACACGCCGAGCTCAGTGGGCTTTCACTCTCGTTCTTTTTCCCATCTATAGCTGCAGTTTTTTCCTAGATAAAAGCAATATTTCTAAAATATCAACCAAGTAAAACTGCCTTTAGAGATAGGGTGAGGAGCTTGGTCCTCCGGGAGGAGATCAGAGTAGAGCCTCTGCATAAAGAAGAACCAGTTGAGGTGGCTCGGGCATCTGGTCAGGATGCCTCCTGGACCTCCCTGGTGAGGTGTTCCAGGCACGTCCCTCTTAGAGGAGACCCCGGGGAAGACCCAGTCATCTCTGAGTGTCTTCCTTGCAGCAGCTTCCATTACAGCATGAACAGTGTGTAATCTTCTTTAATGACAGAAACATCTGGAGACAGATCAGCTGCTGGACGAGAGAATGAAATATTGTCTCATTTCGGTCTTATTCAGCATCATTGATCGTCTTTTGTCTCCCTGCTCCTGTATTAGATGAAGTATGAAAGTTGACATTATCTTGCCAAATTAATCAAAACCTTCCCTGTAAAAGATGGATAGGGATGACTGGGTTGGTCCTAAACCTCCAAATATCTCACAGCAACGATGGAGCCTTTCCAAGTGTGCAAGTTCCACTAATACACCCCAACATCATCATGGATGCCACTGAGCTGACTTAATATTCATCCATTTTCTAAACCAGATCAATTGATTTCTCAGGTCCTGGAGGACAGTCCTAGTGCTGGGCTGTTGTGATCCTCGTCTCTGTTGTAGATGGCGTACCTGTTTCCCTGGCAACCAGAACCTGAACCTCATCCACACTTGGTTTCCAGTCATCGCCAGACTGCTTGTTAACCAGTAGTAACAGCACAGTTTTCAGTCGTTTCCTCTTTGGCATCTGTCTCATCGTGATTTGTTTGCCTGCCTGCTGTTCACACCATCATCATTCCTCTGCTCATTTCCCCACCAGTGTATTACAACAAAAGTCTTACTGATGCTCAGCTCTGTGTGACACACAACACAGGGTCCACTCAGATGCAGCATCCATGACTATTGAAAACAATTTGAAGTATTGATTCATCTGACCTGAAGTGAGTTTCTTTTTAGTTTGTTTTGAATCAGCTTTGGCCCAGAGAACAGCGGGATTTCTTCTGTGCACAACAAAGCTTCAGCCTGGATGTGTGGACGGTATGCTGAAGACATTCAGGATTAATTGTCATTCTTGCAGATAAACTTCAGATGATGTCATATACTGTTTGCATTACCTTGCTCAAGTTTTTCAGACTTCACCTCTCTAAGGTGCCTTTTCTTCATGTTACTCACCTCTTAACCTTATTGGTTGCAACTTATTCTTTCAGCTGCTTTTTGCTTTACTTTTTCAGCCTTTTGTTGCTCCTGTTCCAACTTTTTACAGATTAACTTTTGTTTCATAGGATTTACACTATAATATCACTCAGTTACGGATGTCACCATAGCAACACGTTGATCAACTGATTCAGATCAGCTGCTGTTGAAGGTCAATGAGAGAAAAGCCCTGTAGCTGTTTAGAATAAAAAATACATGGAGGCCAACATGAAATGGTTCCTATACTTTTGCATACTTAGCAAGTTTTGTAAAAAAAAAGAAATAAAGATTTGTTATAAAATGTTTAATGTGTGGGACTGTGGTACAAGTATTTTAAACAACTAGGATCTGTGTATGAGAGGACCTTTGAGAGATAATTTAAACTTGGTTTCATACATACCATCATACTCACACACAAACACTATTATACTCTTTCACACATACCATCATACTCACACACAAACACTATTATACTCTTACTCAAACAATAGCATACTCTCTCACCTGTATAGTGTCTTGCATACATGATCATACTCTCATACACACTCAATAAGAAATTATATTCATGCATATTTACTTTTTAAAAATGTGCTGCTTTATGTGTGAAGGAATGGTGATGTGTGCGAGTGAGTATGATTTAAAAGGAAGTTACTTTAATCAAACAGGAAGACAGCTTTAATTCTCATTCTCTGATTGGTCAACAGCTCTGAAAACAAAAACCCACCTATATTTAATACCGCTAGCTAAATTTGAGCTACAGATGATTCAACTCAAGTGAATCTCTTCAATGACAATTTTACAACTTTGATCAATAACCATGAGAATTCTGCCTATTTTTCTGCTTTTTCATATTCAGGCTTTTTTTGTGGATATTAATGGAAATGAGGCTGACATTACAATTTTTTTTACTCATGCACTGAGATGTGTTCAGGACATTGCGAGGGAAACTGACAGTGGTGGACGTAACGACATGTTCATGGACAGACTAATCTGTGAGCTTACTGGATATGCAAGGACAATTTCTGTCTATCTCTCAGTTAGTGCTCAACTTGAAAGGGGAAACAATGAAAATGTAGGATGCCTGGACACATTGTTGGCATGTTTATGTTCCATTATAAATTCATATGAAAGTGTAAGATCTATGGAAATGAGACATGGGGATCTTTTAGCCTCAAGAGCACCACCAACTGTGAGAACTGGTCATCCAGGTCGTCCTGAGTATAATATAGATCATGATCAAATTACATACTGTTTGTCTCTGGGAATGAGTTGGCAAAGAATGGCTGAATGCTTTGGAATCAGCAGGAGGACGTTGTACAGGCACGGACAGCAACTTCAAATTGCGCCAGTAACCTATACAGAAATGCCTGATGAAGGATTGGCCGAAATTATCAGAGAGATCCTTCAAACTATGCCAAATGCAGGTGAACGGTATGTACTGGGAAGTCTTCGATCCCGCAACATCAGAATACAGCGCACGCGTGTGAGACATTGCCTGCAACAACTTGATCAAATTGGACGGGCCTTCCGACGCCGCCATGCAATCCGTCGAAGAATTTATAATGTTCAAACGCCAAATCAATTATGGTAAGTATTTTGTAATATTTCATAGTGTTTTTGTTTTCAAAATATAATACATTCTTATGTCAGCTGTGAGAAGGCATACAAATGTTCTACTTAAGATCATAATGTACAAATACACTTTTACAAGGAAATTCAATTCAATTCAATTCAACTTTATTTATATAGCGTCAAATCACGGCAATGCCATCTCAAGACGCTTTACAGACAGAGGGGAAAACATAATGAAGGCCAATTCATAATAGCCTATATAAGGAAAACAACAGATTGAGTTGAGTCCAACTCCATCTCCCATCCTGAGCAAGCACACTGGCAACAGTGGGAAGGCAAAAACTCCCTTTTAACAGGAAGGAAACCTCCGGCAGAACCCGGCTCAGGACAGGCAGCCATCTGCCTCTGCTGTGTGGGGGGAAGAGGACAGAAAGACAACAGACAACAGGAACTGCTACTCCCGGCCAGCGAGACCTGCTGAGACAGGAGACATACATGTTAATGATGATGAACACTGTTATGGGGGGGGGGGGGGGGTAAAAGAAAGAGATAAAGAGAAAAAGAAAGAAGCTCAGTGTATCAGGAAATGTCCCTCAGCAGTCTAAACCTATAGCAGCATAACTAAGGGATGCTAACCATCCCTAGCTATAGGACTTATCAAAAAGATAAGTCTTCAGCCTAGTCTTAAAGGTGGGGAGGGTGTCTGCTTCCCTAACACTAACTGGGAGCTTATTCCATAAGAGAGGGGCCTGATAACCAAAGGCTCTGCCTCCTGCTCGGCTCTTTGAGACTCTAGGAACCACAAGTAAGCCTGCAGTCTGCGAACGAAGTACTCTGCTTGGTATATAAGGAACAATGAGGTCTTTGATATATAGTGGTGCCTGGTTGTGGAGGGCTTTATATGTAAGGAGAAGGATTTTAAATTCTATTCTAGATTCAACAGGCAGTCAATGAAGAGAGGCTAAAACTGGAGAAATATGATCTCTCATGCTGGTTCTGGTCAGGACTCTGGCTGCAGAATTCTGGATCAGCTGAAGGGTTTTCAGGGCATATTTAGGACAGCCCAGTAATAGAGAGTTACAGTAATCTAGTCTCGAAGTAACAAAAGCGTGAACCAGTTTTTCTGCATCACTCTGAGACAGAATGTCCCTAATTTTGGCTATATTACGTAAATGAAAGAAGGCTGTTTTAGTAACCTGCTTAATATGTGGGCCAAAGGACAGGTCAGGGTCAAATATTACTCCAAGGTTTCTCACTGTAACACTGGAAGCTAAAGTAATGCCATCCAGGTTCATTACAAAACCGGAAAATTTAGCTCTGAGTTTTTCAGATCCAACGAGAATTACTTCAGTCTTATCTGAGTTTAAGAGGAGAAAATTTCTAGACATCCAAGTCTTTATGTCTATGAGACAATTTTGTAGCCTATTGGGCTGATTTGTTTCATCTGGTTTAAAGTATAGTTGAGTATCATCTGCATAACAATGAAAGTTTATTCCATGGTGTCTAATAATTTTGCCTAAAGGGAGCATATATAGTGTGAAGAGTACTGGTCCAAGTACAGAACCTTGAGGAACTCCATGACTTACTGTAGTTTGGGAGGAGGACTTGTCATTTACATGAACGAACTGAAGTCTATCAGATAAATATGATTTAAACCAGCTTAACGCTGTACCTGTAATTCCAATCACCTGTTTTTGTAACAGAATGTTATGATCGACTGTATCAAATGCAGCACTAAGATCAAGCAAGATAAGTACGGACACAAGTCCTTTGTCTGAGGCCATAAGAAGGTCATTAGTAACTTTCACCAATGCTGTCTCAGTACTATGATGAGCTCTAAATCCTGACTGAAACTCCTCGCATAAATTATTTCTGCTCAGGTGGGCATGTAGCTGAGCGGAAACTATTTTCTCCAGAATTTTGGACATAAACGGGAGGTTAGATATAGGTCTATAATTTGCTATCACCTCTGGATCCAGAGATTGCTTTTTAAGTAAAGCCTTGATTACAGCAGTTTTAAATGATTGTGGTACATATCCTGTCACTAAAGACATATTGATAAGATTTAGTAGTGATGTATTAATTAAAGGGAAAATGTCCTTAAAGAGGCTAGTTGGGAGAGGGTCTAAGATACAGGTGGATGGTTTAGATCAGGGGTGTCCAAAGTCGGTCCTCGAGGGCCGCTGTCCTGCAGGTTTCCCATGTATTCCTGTTCCAACACATCTAGCTTCCACTAAATGGATCAAATAGCCAATGACGTGCACAACTGATTAAGCTCTACTACTAATTAATTTGAATCAGGTGTGTCTGAGCAGGGATACATAGAAAACCTGCAGGATTCTGGCCCTTGAGGACCGGAGCTGGACACCTCTGGTTTAGATGAAGCTATTATTTTAGTTAAGTCAGAGGGTTGGACAGGACAGAAACTATTTAGACACAAGTCAGATCCTGGTTCTAAGGATGCTTCGGAGACCACAACAGGCTCAACATTATAGGTAGAAGGAAGAGTATTGTGAATTTGATCTCTAATAGTGTCAATTTTATTCCTGAAAAAATACATGAAATCATCACAGCTAAGTGAGAAAGGAATACATGGCTCCACAGCGCTCCGGCTCCTAGTAAGCCTAGCTACAGTGCTGAAAAGAAACTGAGGGTTGTTTTTGTTTTCCTCTATCAATGATGAATAATAAGCTGTTCTTGCCATACGTAAGGCTTTTTTGTATACGATTAAACTTTCTTTCCAGGTTAAGTGAGACTCCTCTAGTCCTGATGAACGCCATCTGTTTTCCAAACGCCTTGATGCCTGTTTTAGAGCTCGAAGCTGGGAATTAAACCAGGGAGCCTTCATAATTTTACCTAATTTCTTCTTCTTTAGGGGAGCAACATTATCCAAGGTTGTACGCATTGAAGCTGTTATAGTATCAGCATGTTGATCAATCTGAGCAGGAGTAAGGCTTAAAGGGGGACTCTCAGTCATGCTAATACATGGTAGATGTGAAAAAATTGATTTAATTGATTGTTTAAATTTTGTAATATTATTGTCTGATAAACATCTACTATAGTAGAATTTATTTTTGGTCAGTGAGTAATCAAATAAAGTGAATTCAAAGGTTAACAAGAAGTGATCGGACAAGACAGGGTTTTGAGGAAATACTTTGAGCTTATCAGTCTCAATACCATATGTTAGAACAAGATCAAGAGTATGGCCATGAGAGTGAGTGGCTCCATTGACATTTTGTGAAAACCCAATTGAGTTTAGAATAGAGCTAAAGGAAATGTTTAAACTATCATTTTCATCGTCAACATGAATATTAAAATCACCTAGTACAATGACCTTATCAGTAGTCAGCACTAACTCAGACAAGAGATCAGAGAATTCGGTCAGAAACTCGGAGTAAGGTCCAGGTGGGCGATACACTAATGCTAAAAGGAGCGGTTTCTCTGAATTCCATTTTGGATGAGATAAATTTAATGTCAGGAATTCAAAGGATTTATAGTTAGTTTTGTGCTTAGGATTAATTAAAAATTCTGACTTAAAAATAGCTGCAACACCTCCTCCTCTGCCTGTAGTTCTAGGAATGTGAAAGTTTAAATAGTTAGCTGGCGTAGCTTCATTAATACTAACATAATCCTCTTGCTGTAACCAGGTTTCCGTAAGACAGAATAAATCAATGTGGTGATCACCTACTAAGTCATTGACTAATAAAGACTTATTTGGGAGGGATCTAATATTCAGTAGGCCACACTTTATTGTCTTATTTTCAGATTTTATTAGATCCATTGTTTTTATTTTTATGAGGTTTTCACGATTAACCCCAGAAGTGTTTTTGTGTTGTTTAATTCTTACTGCTGGGAAGTTGTATAAGGTCGGAATGGGGTTTTGGGTGGGCGGCGGCAGGTGGGAAGCTGCAGAAAAGTGTGTAGGACTACAATTCTGCCTCCTGGTCCCAACCCTGAGTTGTCAATTTATCTGACTAATAAAAGTTTATTTATCTGACTAATAAAAACTAATATTGCTAGATAAGAGAGCGGCTCCATCCAACGTGGGATGGATGCCATCTCTCCTAATAAGACCAGGCTTTCCCCAAAAAGCGCTCCAATTATCTATAAAACCCACGTTGTTATCGGGACACCACCTAGACAACCAGCGGTTGAAGGATGACATGCGGCTAAACATGTCATCGCTGATTAAATTTGGCAAGGGACCAGAGAAAACTACGGAGTCCGACATGCTCTTGGCAAAGTTACACACCGAAGCAACATTAATTTTAGTGACCTCCGATTGGCGTAACCGGGTGTCGTTACCGCCGACGTGAATTACAATCTTATGGTATTTACGTTTAGCCTTAGCCAGCAGTTTCAAATACGATTCGACTTCGCCCGCTCTGGCCCCAGGAATGCATTTGACTATGGTCCCCGGTGTCTCTAGAGCCACGTTTCTGACTATGGAACTACCTATAATCAGGGTTTCTGCCTCAGCGGGTGTGTCGCCGAGCGGGGAAAATCTGTTAGAAATGTGAACAGGTCGGTGGTGGCCAGTGGGTTTTGGTTTGGGGCTACGCTTCCGCCTGACCGTCGTCCAGCCCGCCTCGGCTCCCGGCTGCGCTGGAACTGCTGAGGGACGGCTCGGGATGGCTGCCCTGGCTGGTAGCTCCGCACTGGCTAATGGGGGCTTGCTGACTAACTGCTTCCCTAACTGAGTGCGGAGCTGGGCTTCTAACTCACAGAGCCTCGCCTCCAAAGCTGCCAAGCTGCTACACTTAATACACCTACCGTAATCACTAAAGGAGGCGGAGGAGTAGCTAAACATCAGACACACCGAGCAAGAAAAGGCAGGGGACCGGGGTGTGGGAAGAGCGCTAGCAGCCATGCTAAAACCGAGTGCTTGAGCTGTTTAAGTCAGTAAACAGAAAGCCAAAGATCCCAAAAATAAATGCAATATATAGAACAGTGGTTTGGGAAGATATTGTGCGCTAAAGTGAGTGGTTGGTTAACAATAGATGGAAGTTAGAAAGAAGTTAAAGGAGCCATCTCGTAGCAATCCGCAGTGACACACGCTAGGGAAACAGGAAATGACACAATACGTTACCGCAACGTCAGCGCGTCCAGACAGATTCAGGTCATGTTCAATGACTGAACATGACCTGAACTTTGGAAATGTGTTGCGTTTAATATGTTAAAGGGAAGCATGAATATAAATTATATTTAAGGTACCTAAAGTAAAATCCTGATGTCAAGTATAAAGCAGCCTAATATATATATATATATATATATATATATATATATATATATATATATATATATATATATATATATATATATATATATATAAAGAATAATTCAAAAAAGTACAAACACCAAAGTTGTACTTCATACAATAGGTCGTAACCCAGCTAGCCTTGCAGTGTAAAGCAGCAAATTGCAGTAAAAACAAGACACTAAAATCTTAAATTTAAATTGTACAATTGTGGGAAACCAGCATTGATCAAGTAAATTTGGCCTGATATTCATCCATCCATCCATCCATCTTCTGCCGCTTATCCAGGGTCGGGTCGCGGGGGCAGCAGCCTAAGCAGGGAAGCCCAGACTTCCCTCTCCCCAACCACATTTGCCAACTCTGCGGGGGGGGGGATCCCGAGGCGTTCCCAGGCCAGCCGAGAGATATAATCCCTCCAGCGTGTCCTGGGTCTTCCCCGGGGTCTCCTCCCAGAGGGACGTGCCTGGAACACCTCACCAGGGAGGCGTCCAGGAGGCATCTGACCAGATGCCTGAGCCACCTCAACTGGTTCCTCTCGATGCGGAGGAGCAGCGGCTCTACTCTGAGCCCCTCCCGGATGACCGAGCTCCTCACCCTATCTCTAAGGGTGAGCCCGGCCACCCTGCGGAGGAAACCCATTTCAGCCGCCTGTATACGAGACCTCGTTCTTTCGGTCACGACCCACAGCTCATGACCATAGGTGAGGGTAGGAACGTAGATCGACTGGTAAATCGAGAGCTTCGCCTTCTGGCTCAGCTCCTTCTTCACCACAACAGACCGGCGCAGAGCCCGCATTACTGCAGACGCCGCACCGATCCGTCTGTCGATCTCGCGCTCCATCCTTCCCTCACTCGTGAACAAGACCCCGAGATATTTAAACTCCTCCACTTGAGGCAGGACCTCACTCCCGACCCGGAGAGGGCAATCCACCCTATTCCGGCTGAGGACCATGGTCTCAGATTTGGAGGTGCTGATTCTCATCCCAGCCGCTTCACACTCGGCCGCGAATCGTTCAAGCGAGAGCTGGAGATCACGACCAGATGAAGCCAACAGGACCACGTCATCCGCAAAAAAGCAGGGACCCAATCCTGAGGCCACCAAGTCGTATCCCCTCAACACCTCGGCTGCGCCTAGAAATTCTGTCCATATAAGTTATGAACAGAATCGGTGATAAAGGGCAGCCTTGGCGGAGTCCAACCCTCACCGGAAACGAATCCGACTTACTACCGGCAATGCGGACCAAGCTCTGACACCTGTCGTACAGGGACCGGACAGCCCTTACAAGGGGGTCCGGTACCCCATACTCCCGGAGTACCCCCCACAAGAGCCCCCGGGGGACACGGTCAAATGCCTTCTCCACATCCACAAAACACATGTAGACTGGTCGGGCAAACTCCCATGCCCCCTCCAGGACCCCAAAGAGGGTATAGAGCTGGTCCACTGTTCCGCGACCAGGACGAAAACCGCACTGCTCCTCCTCAATCCGGGATTCGACTATCCGGCGGACCCTCCTCTCCAGGACCCCTGAATAGACCTTACCAGGGAGGCTGAGGAGTGTGATTCCCCTGTAATTGGAACACACCCTCCGGTCCCCCTTCTTAAAAAGGGGGACCACCACCCCAGTCTGCCAATCCAGCGGTACTGCCCCTGATGTCCACGCAATGCTGCAGAGGCATGTCAGCCAGGACAGCCCCACAGCATCCAGAGCCTTAAAGAACTCCGGGCGGATCTCATCTACCCCCGGGGCCTTGCCGCCAAGGAGCTTTTTGACCACCTCAGCGACTTCAGCCCCAGAGATAGGAGAGTCCACCCCTGAGTCCACCAGCTCTGCTTCCTCATCGGAAGACGTGTTGGTAGGATTGAGGAGGTCTTCGAAGTATTCCTTCCACCGACCCACTACGTCCCGAGTTGAGGTCAGCAGCTCCCCACCTCCACTGTATACAGTATTGATGGAGCACTGCTTCCCCCTCCTGAGCCGCCGGATGGTGGACCAGAATCTCCTCGCAGCTGTCCGGAAGTCTTTCTCCATGGCCTCGCCGAACTCCTCCAATGCCCAAGTTTTTGCCTCGGCAACAGCCGAAGCTGCATGCCGCTTAGCCCGCCGGTACCCATCAGCTGCCTCCAGAGTCCCACAGGCCAAGAAGGCCCGATAGGACTACTTCTTCAGCTTGACGGCATCCCTCACTGCTGGTGTCCACCAACGAGTCCTGGGATTACCGCCACGACAGGCACCAACGACCTTACAGCCACAGCTCCGGCCGGCCGCCTCAGCAATAGAGGCACGGAACACAGCCCATTCGGACTCAATGTCCCCCGCCTCACTCGGGACATGTTTGAAGCTCTGCTGAAGGTGGGAGTTGAAGCTCGCTCTGACAGGGGACTCAGCCAGACGTTCCCAGCAGACTCTGACAACAAGTTTGGGCCTGCCAGATCTGACCGGCTTCCTCCCCCACCATCTGAGCCAACTCACCACCAGGTGGTGATCAGTTGACAGCTCCGCCCCCCTCTTCACCCGAGTGTCCAAGGCATGTGGCCGCAGGTCCGACGATACAACTACAAAATCGATCATCGAACTGCGAATCCTGATGCCAGGTGTACATATGGACACTCTTATGTTGGAACATGGTGTTCCTTATGGAAAATCCATGACGAGCACAGAAGTCCAATAACAAAACACCATTTGGGTTCAGAGGGGGGGGGGGGACCATGCCTCCCAATCACTCCCCTCCAGGTCTCACTGTCATTGCCCACGTGAGCATTGAAGTCCCCCAGCAGAACAATGGAGTCCCCAGAAGGAGCACCCTCCAGCACTCCCTCCAAGGACTCCAGAAAGGGTGGGTACTCTGAACTGCTGTTCGGCGCATAAGCACAGACAACAGTCAGGACCTGTCCCCCCACCGGCGGAGGGAAACTACCCTTTCATCCACCGGGGTAAACGTTGGGGCCTGATATTCAGATTATTCTATTTCTTATTTTTCATTGCATACCTTCTGCTCACAAACAACATGAACAATGAATGTGATCTGGAAAGAACTGAAGCAGTTACTTTTAGATATGATAAATAAAGGGTTTACTTTAAATAGTCAAAGGCATTTCTGGCAAAAATGTAAATAACAAAAACAAAACTAAAAAGATGACTGAATGAATTACATAGGTATCAAACATAAAAAAAAACCCTAAATAATTGTACCTATGTTTATAGTGGATAAGAACATGCTGTATGAGCACAAATATTAAGCAACTAGATTATTTTATCTAATCATCAAACATTTTTGAAAAAAATGCCTTGGACTAAAGTGCTGATTAAAGTAAAAAATAATTGTGACTTTTCTTTCCAGGCACATCGATGGAAATCATAAATTGGTGAGGTGGAGAATGGTTTTTCATGGCTGTGTTGATGGCTTCAGTCGAACAATCATATACTTGCAGTGCCTTAACAACAACAGGGCCTCTTCTGTGCTAGAACTGTTCCATGTAGGTGTTCACAATTTTGGACTTCCCCTAAGGGTACGCTGTGACCTTGGCATGGAGAACACAGAAGTTGCTCGGTACATGTTGGAGAGACGGGGCTTAATCAGAGGCAGTGTCATCACTGGGCGCAGTGTCCACAACCAGAGGATTGAGCGTCTGTGGGCAGAGTTAAATAGAGTTGTTTCGTTTCACTACAGCAACCTCTTTACCTTCATGGAAAATGAAGGCATACTGAATTCTACTGATGAACTTCATTTGTTTTGTTTACACTACATCTACCTACTAAGAGTACAAAGGGCAGCTGCAGAATTCTGAAATCAGTGGAACAACCACGGTTTATCTACTCAGGGAGGACAAACACCTCTCCAACTGTGGCAGAGAGGGGTTCTTAATAGTACCAGTACTGGTGCGATTCAGGACATTTTTACAGGAGATGACACCCTGGAAATCAGTCCCTCTACAGGTAGAGACTGAAAACAATATTGTTGTTCCAGTTAATGAGTTTAATGTAAATCCAACTGTTATGAACACAATTCAAGTCACCATAAACCCAATGGCAGAGGATGGAAACCATGGCATTGAACTATTTTTAGGCCTGGTAAATTTTCTGAAAGAACACTAAGTTGTGAATGAACTAAACCAGTGCTACCTTTTTTCCAAACTGTTTGACTGGTAAACAATCTGTCTCAACATATTACATAACATTTGATTTCTTTTGTACCTCTGTACTTTTATGTTTTAAGAGACAAAAAATTCTACCTGCATGTTAAATGCAAACAAAAGAAAGCTAAAAAAATCTTGAATAAATCTTGACTTTTTGTTCAAAATAAAAATAAAAGACATATTGTATCAAAATGTTCAATAAAATCCAAGAACAAAAGGGTACTTGGAAAATGACATTATTCTCTTCCAAATCCTTGTGTGTTAGCTAATGCAAAGTCCATACTCTCCCTGAAATCCTCATATGTATCAAGCAGTGGCAACTTAAAACAATTGATGCAAGTGTCTGCCATAGGCAAGTGGCGTCCAGGGCTGGCTGAGTCATCATGCAAGAAATCAATTGATGGCTGAGGGGAGAAGCCAACTGGTGGGATGACACTTGCGCCTGTTGCAAAAGCCAGGATTTTGCCAAGCTTTGATGGTCTCATTTGTTCTACAACAAAGAGAAGCACAAACAAAAAACAATAAATAAAAAAAAAACTTACTATAAATTATAAAAGTAACACAAAAAGCACATCCAAAAAACAACCACAAAAATGAACATGTGATTATTATATATGCTTCACATAGACTTCATCATTCAGGAACACCTAAAACAACATGGTAAGTGCCATATCAAGAAGTAAAATATACCTTCAACATCCTGCAGGTAGTCCCTCCAAAATGGGAACACACGTTCTTCTGCCCTTCTCTTGTTGCTTCCCATTGGAGACAGCCGGATGTTGAAAAGGTGATCCATTATATCAGCAGTGAGTGGTGAAGGTTCGTGACACAATAAGGGTCTGAAATTCTCTGGATATATTCTGATAGCATCCAGAACATCAAGTGTCTTCAGTCCTTCCCTAAATCTATACATACACAACACACAAGAAAATCAAACATAAATTTGAACAGGGTAACATGTTATACTTGTGGACAGATGACTTGCAGACTTTATCCCCCAAAACTACCAGCTAGTGTTAATTTTAAAAAGAAGCTAAATTGAAAACAAAATGTTTGATACTTCTTGTACTTGTTCTTGAAAATCACAATCAATAATATTCAATGTATGCAAAAAGTTAATATGGACAATACACCATATTATATTCTTATTTGTTCTGAACTCACATTTTCTATGCATGAATTATACATTCTAACTTTTGTACAGTCTTTATATTCTCCACCTGTGGGATTAGCGTCAGATAATTAACCAGAAGACAAAAGTAAAATGAAGAGATAACAAAAACGAAAAACTTTTTTCTTTCCAAAATAACTGGATTTATCGAGTGGAAATTGGAGCAAAAATCATTTTTCATGTGACAAAATAATATTACTAAATTAATTTGCTGTAATTTGCATGTTAGGTTAATTGGTAACTCTACATTGACCCTAGGAATGAATGTGAGTGTGACTGGTTGTTTGTGCCCAACGTGGGCACATCATCGGGTATTTGTTGCAATAGTATCTGCTGCCGAACGCGCTACAGGTGCTCTCAAAGCCGGTTACCTTGGAAATGCCACAACAAAAGACATTAAATAGTCCGCTCTGCCCTTTCTTGTGAAAAACATTATTTTAACAACCAAAACAACATTAGTAATTGATGTTATATTATTTCCTTTGTGACTGACCATGGTATAAGTGGGATAATGCCCTCCGAGGTTTCCATTATCAGAAATTAATGCACTTCGCGGAGGCAACCGTCCAACGGGTGGTCTGTTTTATTGACATGCAGGATCTCGAATTGCCTTTAACATCAATACTTCTTCCAACCAATTTACCTGCCAACCTGGAGCGTCCCAAAGCAAAAAAGACTAAAGGCGGCTGACGTGCAGCACGGCAGTTTTAACAGTGTCACCTGGTTAATGTTTTAAGTTGCCAACTGTGCAGCTCCAGTAATTACATATAAATTTAGATCAAAGTAATGCGGTCAGCAACGACCCGTAAATCTAGTAGTGTAAACTGGAGACTGAGCAGCGCTGATGTTATACCACTGACAACCAAAAATAATGATTAAGAAAAAAAGACATTCATCCATCCTTTTTGTAACGTTTAGTCCAATTCAGAGCCGCGGGGAAGCTAGAGCCTTTCTCATGAATTAGCATTAGCGAGCGAGAGGAAGGTCCACCCGGACAAGTCACCCGTCCATCGCAGAGTATTTAAAAATCTGTATTATTTCATTTACTTACCTCTTCCTGGATTTGGAAGCCCATCCACCGAAATACTGTTGAGTTTGATATCGTGGTCGGACCACTTGATTCCCAGAGAGGCTCGCTCCGGAGGAAATGCTGCTGGCGCTCCCAGATACACCTGACCGGAACATCCGTCGCATTTCTTGCTCAATTGCCTCGTTAGAAGTCGTCCCTGTGGATGGCGGCTGTCTATTTCGTTCCAACATGTCTGACATAGTCGAGACAACAGTTGGAGTACTTAAAATGTTGTTTAGAAGACCGATGGCCTCACTAAGGTGCTCTCGGTCTGCCATGTCTCTATTTTAACAAGGAGGGCGGGTCAGGTTAAAATATCCCGCTACTTTCCTTATCAAAGATAACCAATAATGAACTGAGAATTTAGTTTTGCATCCGTTTCAATCAAACTAACTTCCGTTTCAATCAAACTCTCTAACACATAGAACTTTTCTCATTCACATGTTACATCACGCTGTTTTGCATTTACAATGATTTTGCCACTTCCACATGGTTATTTGGATTTATATACAAGTATATGTAATAAAGGATGACAGTAAATATGAGAATGTATGATCATGTATGCAAGAGACTATACAGGTATCAGTAAAAGGGAATACTATTGTTTGAGAGAGAGTATAGTAGTAATTGTGAGAGAGTATGAATATCCCTATACGTGAGTATGGAAGTATTTGTGAGAGAGTATACTGTTGTTTAATTAAGAATATAATACTGTTTGTGTGCAAGTATGATGGTATGTGTGAAAGAGTATGATAGTGTTTGTGTGTGGGTATGATAGTATGTTTGAAACTAAGTTTAAATGATCTCTCAAAGGGCCTCTCATATCTGTGTATTACACAGTTATAATGCACTTCGCAGGGGGAACACCACCCCACTCCACATTGCGCATTACAACCGTGTAATGCACGAGTTCAAACAGTGGCCTTATCGTGTGGAGTTTGCATGTTTTTCCCGTATGTGTGGGTTCTCTCCAGGTAGTCCAGCTTCCTCCCACCATCCAAAGGCATACACGTTAGGTCAACCAGTTATTATAAAACAGGGATCCTCAATCCTATCCTTGAGGGCCAGTGCAGGTTTTCCAAGTGGAAACACACCTGACTCAGACTCTGACAAGCTCTGCACATGTCTGCTAAATACACACTGATCGAGTCAGGTGTGTTGCAGCAGGGACAGTTTGAAGTCCTGCAGGACACCGGTCCTCGAGGACCTGGATTGAGGATCCCTGCTCTAAATTGTCCCTAGGCGTGAATGTGAGCATGAATGGTTGTTTGTCTATCTGTGTGCGTCTCGCCAACTGATTGCTGGGATAGACTCCAGCTTCCTGTGACCCTGAACTGTAACAAGCGGTGAAGGAAATGGATGAATATATTCTGTTTTTCTTTACATTTTTATGCAGCTTCTCTACATTCTGTATTTGGCTTTGAACAGTAGCAAAGTCCTTTTTGATCTAAATGTTCACCTGACCACAACACAACCAGTCAGCTGATTTCTATCATAATTTCGATTTAATAGCGCGACAGTCTTTGAAGATCAAATGCAAGTTAAATCCGAGTCTGTGAGGGAGAAAGTTTCATCATAAAACTTGCTTCATATGATATTTATGTCTCCATTCCCCTCTCACTGCTTCCACTTTCACATGATCAATCGTTACTTTGACAAAACTAGACCATGACAGAGTGGACCCGCATCCTCTGCACACTCTGCTTTCATGGGAAATGTGCTTCTATATTTCATCTACATTAAACTACTGTTGTCAGCATCATTACTTTTCCCTGACTGGGCCAAGAGACTTCTGGGAAATGCCGATTTACATGAGAAAAAGGCAAACACTTCAACATCTTCAAACATTTTGGAGTCATGCTTCAACAAGCCTGATGTTAAAAGCAGTCATGAGGAGAGAAACGCAACTTAAGCCTTCAAAATTACCCGTACCACATTAACTTATCATTTTACCTCGTGGGCAGGAGAAAGGATAATAAAACTTTGGATAAATAGAAGCTATTAAAAAGCAAAAGTGCTGAATTCTTAATGAACTGTAGATATGAGAACGTCTCAGGAGGCTGAGCGAGTCAGACTGGTTTAAAGATGAGATAAAAGCATCAATGACCTCCTTTAAATCCGTAGGAAGATGGAATAAAGTGATTCTCAATTAGCAAAGTGGATTTTTGCCTCTCTTTCCTTTGAATACCTCAGCATCTAAATTCACTCCAAGTTTCAGGTCTCTGGCTTTGAGTTGAAGGACAGACATTCAAGATTACTTTGAATGAAAAATTCCTCATCATCATACACAAATGGCGGGAGTCATAAATGACTTTGAGGGGGAGAATGAGTGTTGGGGGGCTGTTGTGTTTTGAAGCCACACGCCTCCTCATCTCTCTGACTGATAAAAACATGAACCATTTTAATCCTGAAAGTCACTTTCCTTGTTTATTGAACTTGTGGAAACATTCCTGACACTTTAAATGTGATTAAAACCTACTGCCTGTTGTTTTCTCCGGTTCTATCTTTTAAAAACTATCTGTTATCTCAAGATAACATGATAGTTAACTTGTTACATCGAGATAATGGCATTAAAAATGTTTATGGCTCCTGTAAAACTCATCTAAAAAGCCCATTTATGCTCAATGCAGAAGATGAATACGCAAATGGACAGTTATGTCGTTATGAACTAAGCTACTAAGAAGAGGAAGACACTCAGAGGACGGGTGTTTCTCAATTCAGGGTCTGCACCTGAAGTGCGGATTTGTTGGCTGCATGTGTCATAGTGGCGCGCCAAGTGCTGTCTCAATTCAAAGGCTCCTTGGAGTCCAACCTTCAAATCCACACTTCGTTTGGCTTCAGATTAGCTTGAAATGAAGGATACAAGAGATGTATCCTCAGCGCCCTCTCCTACCAGAATTCATTGTGCCTGATAGAAACCACCAGATAAAAAGCACCCAAAGAAGACGCAGAAGAAGTTAAGAACAGAAAAAAGCTTTGTGGCTGTGTCCAAATGTCTACTCTATTCCCTACATAGTGCCCTATATAGTGCTCATGCCATTTTCTAGGGGTGTCCGAATGTCCAGAGAGAATAAAGTAGTGCAATCAAAACTACCCATAATGCATCTTAAAAAGTAGTGAGCATCGATGGTCACTAGACGGGTCAACATAAACCACAATGCATTGCAGGCAGGAGCTCAAAGTGTGACACAAACTTCAAAGCAGGTTAAAAAACTATAGATCATTCATTTTATTTCCTTATTTGTTGAATAAATATACAACAAAGAAAAAATGAAATACAATATAAGGAAATAAAAATTTTTTTTAACATGAATTTGGGTTGAATTTGGATTGGATTTGGACTGACGCATGGTGGTTGCAATGGTGACAGTCGGTTGGCACATGATCTGCAATGAGGGAAAAATAGCCGGCTTCGCCATATAGTGTAGCCTTATTTAGTTAATGACGAGTGAGGGGAATAGTGTGAACATTCGGAAACAACCTGTGTCTTGGTTGTAACAACTTTATAGGGATTCATTACTGCAAACCAACTCCGTACTCAGCATGGCCTACTACTGGATGAACTGACATAACTCATAAAACACAACGGAAAACACACATGGAAGTATGAGTGTGGCGACGTATGAAAATATTTAAAATAGACTTTCCTATTTACGTACGTAAAGGAGCATGAATAGGCCTTTAGTGTGTATTTACACCAGGAGGACTTGGTTTGATTGGATGGGATTTCTGAAACACATTCCTTGGGTGTGTGACCTGTCCGCGGAGTGCCCTGCCTCTCGTCAGGTGACTGCAGGGATAGGCTTCAGCTTCCCCATGACCCTTATTAGGACAAGTTGTTAAGAAAATGACTGACTTCCTTTGGTCTGGTTTCTGTTCAAACTGCTCCAAACTCAAACAGATCGAATGAAGCCAAACGATGCTGTTCTGGACAGAGTCCTGCAACGGTTTGGGTCTGTCTTCCATAGATTAAATATCCCAGGTAAGGATGTGGATGGATTTTACTTTTAGCCTTTCTGTTTAATTTCTTTCTTTTGTGGACATGACGTGTTTCAGTTCTCAGGCATAAGGGATCGCCTTGTGCTTATTGTAATGATGGTTCCTGCATCACTCGTCCTGTGCAGCCAGTGAGACTTTCTGTTGCTGGTTCTGTGATTCAGGTTGGAGAACACGGCTGGAACAAGAGATGGTGGATGATAACTGGTTTATGCAGCATTCCCCAGTAAAATAAATAAAACCCCCATGTGGCAGAATAACAGGCTGTACACTGCAAAAACTGAAATACAAGTAAGATTAAAAATCTTAAATTAAGTACACATATGCTTAGTTTTTTTTAAAGGTAAGATAATTCTTAGTTTTTATGCCAGAGAATTCCTCTTGTTTTAAGAGTATTTTTGCTTGTTTTGGGAAGTCTTGACAAGCCAAATTTTCTTGTTCTGTTGGCAGATAATTTACCTTATTTTAAGCAACATTTACCTAATTTTTATATATATATTTTTTCTTGTTTTTTAAGACTGAGTTTTTTCAGTGTAGGAAGGGAATCTCGTGGTTCTGTGTAATAACATGCAGTTCTGCTGGAAATAAACCTAATATATTTACTGTGCTTTTTTCCTTTTTTATTGTAAATGAAAATGATGACAAAACAACAGTATTTCACTCTAAATAAAATAAAAAGTAATGAAGGATGGATGGGTGTATTTGCAGTTAGTTACTATGCTAGTGGGCGCAGATCGGTAAATCCGGACACGTGAAGGACTCTGGTCTTTGAGTTTATAACTTTTCTGTGGTGTGCAGAACATAAGCACACACACACACACACACACACACACACTCACATATTTAAATAAGTTTTTCTGAACTCATGCTTGTTTTTCCACCCAAACAATACTCTGCTCACTTCCCTTTTGTAGTCGCTGGACCGTCCGTTTGCAAGCGAACAGAGATCCATGGCTTTAAGTGGACCAGAGTTTTTCTTTGGTCTGTATCAGAGTGAGGTCAGTGTTCATACGGCACCAAGCGAATCGTACTATCGCTGGAGGCGGACCACGGACCATTTATAGCAGAGCAACCAGCAGCGGTGTCAACATGTCCGTAGTGAGCCCACAATAAATCCTGCTGTCACAGTTTTCCTTTAAAAATTCTGTATTTAAGGTCAGTAACCGGAAATATTGATAAGCTTCTCCCTGGTTGTTCTTCTCAGTAAATCAGAGGTTAAAGTTCATCAACTGTTTGGACATTATGTCCCACAATCATTAAAACTGTTCTGATTTTAGCAGCGAACCAAAGAAAACAAGTGACATTAACCAAGCAAGAAAGACTTTTTCTCACTCTTGAGAGAGCAAACAAAGGGAAAGTTAACCAAGTGTTTGACTTGTTGCAGCTTTAAAACAAAATGATGCAGTTTGTCATTTCTAAAATAAATATTTAACAGATGGGAGTGGGGGCAGATGACATGACAAGAAGAAATGCATCATAATCACAAAACCACAAGAGATCTCATAAGAGCGTGCACACCATCTTCATGAAGCTGGTTCCGTTAGTATTCCCTCGCTGTGCCCCTCCAGCAGGAGACGTCAGCTCATTTTAGTGAGTCATGACACAATAATCCACGACGGGAAATCATTAAAAGAGTCGGTGTGAATCAGGCTGACTTCTGAGCATTTCCAACCAGTAGGGATGGATAAACCATCGTCAGCTCAGGCATTGTGACAACTGAAAGTAAGCAAACTGACAGATGCATTGATGTGCTTCATTTTTTCCTCACTTTTGTCGTCGTGTAAAATCCTTTACTGATTCCAATCATGTCACACCTGCCAGAGGCGCTGCCGTTTACACTGATCATTCTTCCACTGGAAAATTAAATCAGCCATCAAGCTTATCAGAAGCAGGCTTTTCTTCCTATTCAGGAAAATAAAAAACTTCCACAAACTGAAAGATCATTTGTTTTCATGCTAGAGTAGCTAAGCTTGACATTTTTTTTTTTATCCAGTCATCATTACCTAAGTAGTGTTATGCTTTTTTTCCACTGTTTTTATCAGTGATGAAGAAGTCATTAGCTAGCATGTTGCTAACATCTAGGCATATCACGATTACTTATTACTTAATTTCACAAGTAATCCTGTTTATCTGCCATGCAGACAGATCAGAACAATAAAAAGACAATGAGAGAAAACTGATCAGCGAGAATCAAACAGCAGAAACTGATTAAATTTAAACGGCACACAAATAATTGACACACTTCACACTAATAACTTAATCGCACTGTTTTGTCTTTCAAATTCTTAATTTTGGTTTGATATATTCTAAATTTTCTTGGTCTTTTTCACACAATTTTAATCCCAAAAACACATTCATTAAAATAATGGATTTTACCAGTGGTAAATCGAACTAAGGTCGATCTGTCATGATTTGTGCTTTGTGATGTCTCTTTAGTTCCTGGTTTCTTGTATTATTTTGTAGTTTGTTCCTGTTATGCCTTTGTCTGTGTAACTAGTTCACCTGGGTTCATTTAGTTCATTTGTTTCACCTGTGTTTTGTTGTGTTCAGTGTGTTTATACCCCTCAGTTTTTTTGTCTTGAGTTGCTGGTCCATTGTAGTTGCTGTTCATGTTTGAGTTAAGTCCCCTTCCTTTTGTTAAATAAGCAAGATTCCCGGAACCTTCTCAGCATTCTGCCTCCGTTCTCGGTAATTGGGTTCACACCACCACTTCCATCCTGATACCCTTAGTGCCACTTTGGACCCCTTAGTCCCAACATGCATGGGCGTAGCGGACGCAGGGTTCACAGGGGACATGTTCCGCACACTTCCTGCATCTCTGTCCTCTGTCCCCCGCACTTTTTTACAGCCGTTATAACCACTTAATCACTATTTTTACATGCTGAAACGTGTTTTTCCGAGCCGTACATAAACGCATCACGAGCAGGCGAAGCTACGGCGGCTAACAACAAACACGTGTGGTAACAGAGGAGTCTGTCTTTGGCATTATTCCCATCTTCTAACATGTTCACCAAAGCAGCTAAGAGACAAAAAAAAAAAAAAAAACAACAACTAAAAAACTGCGTCAGATTATTCATGCTGCTGAATGTAGACGCTGTTGAGCTGAAACAGACGTTCTGTATCGTTTATGTCACCATGTGGATTATAAAGATGACAGTATGTTATTTGATTAATAAAATCAGATGTCGGGCTACACAGCATTTCAGTAGTTTTTTTTTTCTAGATCATTTTTATTCTTTCTCAGGTAATTCTTTGGATGGGTACTTTTTACCTCTATGGAAGTAACATTGTTCAAAAGAAACAATATCCTTGCTGGAATTTTTGCTAATTTACCCCCCAGGAATGAACCCATTCCTTCTTCATTTCTGCACAGAAGTTATTCCTACTGTTGTTTTGCACATATTTTATCCAACAGAAGGAGGAGGATGAGGGTGGAAACAGTGGTCCAGAGGCCAGCAGCTGGGATGGACATGGATGTTCTTCACAGCAGGAGAAATTATAACTAAAGTCCTGCTTAAGAAAGTCTCTGTTATAACTGACTAAGAGAAATATCGATAGCATCAAAGGATTTTGGGATTAAATTCTACAACAATTTCACTTTTACTACTGTATGTTTAGTTAATTCATTTTTTATTTATTTAGGTATAACCCCCCCCCCCCCCCCCCCCCCTCAAACGTTAACATAAATTATTTATTTTGATCATATTACTGTTTCTGCTTGAGTGTAAAATTAATTTTAGAGCTCATGATATTATTTTGTAATATAGTTTTTTTAGCCTGTAGTCTTTGATTTCCTTCAAAAAAGGAAACACACAGATATAGTTTATCTGTCATTTAGGAGACAATATTTGTTTATAATTAATTTATTTGCAAATATAATCTGACTGCTGTATCAGGCAGCAGGCATTGCTCATAATATTCTGTTTAACTGAATAATTTTACACATCTGTGCAGTCATCATTGGCGATAAAATAAATGATAAAATAGCAGCATCTTAATGTTGACATGTTTATTGTGTCACTTTGACTCGTCACTTTTTCCTTTTTTTTATTAAATCATGTGGCTTTATTAACCTGTTGCAGTGTCATTTTAGTGCTGATATATTTAAACAGGAATGGTGTTTTACAGAACTTTTTGTTTTCAGTTTCATCATTTGGCACATATTAATCTGACTACTCTCCCTGTAGACGCTCCAGGGTCATTCTCTGTCAACTCAACCAGTTTAGCAGCTTTAGATTTTGGCTTTAGAGTTTGATAGTTTATCATTTTAAAGAACTAAAGTTGGTTCCCTGGTCCTGTGCTGTTTATAGTTACGTGGTTCTTTAGCTGCTAAGGATAGATGCAATTGAAGTCTCTTTTAAAAACTCATCTTTTTACATTGACTTTTAACTCCAGAGAGCAGGACCACTGGGTCTTTTCTGTCTCATTTTGTCTTTGAACTATTTTATTGTCTTTCAAATGTTTTTATTTTTATGCTATTAATGTTGATTTATTTTATTTTACCTGTACAACCCTTTGGTCACCTCGTGGTATTCGAAAGTGCTCCACGAATAAGGTTTTGATTGATTGATTGAATAGTGGAGGATGATAAATCATTCTATAGATCTAAGCAATTTGTCCCCCTCACTTCTAAAATGATGGCTACGCCCTTGCCAACATGACATGGCTTCACCTCCACAGCCAACCTGAGTGTTGCTGCTGACCATGTCCATCCCTTTCTGAGCACAGTGTAGCATCTTCTGATGGAAACTTCCAGCAGGAACCATGTCAAAAAGCTCACATCATCTCCACCATGACGACTTGAGAATTAAGTCATTTCTTGTGGCAAAAGATCCAACCTGAACCTAGATAGCTACCTTGCAAAGTTGTTGGTGATTGTAAATGCTTCACTTTAAAGTGTTACCATGGAAATGACAATAAAACACTAATTAGATCAGCATGTAAGAGTTTATACAATTCTTTTCATTAGGATTATTTAGGTGACGTAAGTGGTTTATTATCATCAATGGGTCAAAACCCAAAGATTTAAAGCATAGTGGAGAATGCAAAACAATTCAGTGACTATTTTTATTCATTTGTTTGATGTGAAAGTGGGTCCAGAGCTATATTGTCATTTTTGACAGTTTGAGTGGGTCTCTTATTAGTGACTTCTAAATGTGGATTATTCATCCCCAGTCATTTTGCTGTGGCTGTCAAAATTACAACCACCAAAGCACCTAAGTCAAATTATTGATCTTCCTCATCAAGTTCTTTGCAGCCTATTAGCAAGCCCCTTATTTCGTTCAGGTGTGTTAAAGTAAATAAAACGTGCAGGGCGGGGGGGGCAGGAACTGAGAAACACTGCCACAGAGGCAATGCAGCGTATAGATAGCTTACACAAGACAATCCATGTTGTTCACACAAGTAACTTCTGCTTATCAAAAGGTCATTACAGCCCAAGGTGGATTATAAAGTCAAATATTGCCCAAGAAGGAAGTGAGTGGAATATAAGGAGTAACAACTCGGTTTCTCTCCACTGGTGAGAGTTTCACACGTTAAAGACTTGTGCATGCATGTATGTGTCTGTGCAGGAGATGAAATTTGAAAGTGATGCTCCTGTTTTTCACATGCTCCACTGAGACATGAAAAACACTGCTGGCAAGCAGGTTGGAAGCCAAGGGAACACACACACACACACACACACACACACACACACACACACACACACACACACACACACACACACACATGAACATGTGAACACACTGCTGGTCAGGCAAATTCTTCAACCTCTTTGCTAAGAATTGATCTTGTAATATTAGAAAGAAAAGAAAGACCTCTCAGTAGGAAAACATAAACTGTCTTTTTTTTTCTTTTTCGTTTTACACTGAACTTTTTTTTGTACTTTTACCACAGAGAAAAAAAAATTCATGAAAATCAAAGTTAACAGTATTTAAGAAAAGGCAGTGAAACAGTCATATCTGAAAAATCAAAAAACAATCTTTAGAAAGCCATCCATCAATTTTCTACCATCTTTCCAGAGTCATGGAGCACAGTCCAGACGTTCCTCTCTCTGGTCACTTCTTCAGCTTATCTGAGGAAAGCGTTCCCAGGTCAAGCAAGAGACATAGTTCCACCGGGTGTCCTGGGTTTTCTCTGATCTCTCCTCCCAGTTAGGCAAGTCCAGAAAACTTCATCAGAGAGGCATCCAGGAGGCATTCTAACAAGATGACAAAGCCATCTCTTCTGGCTCCTCTTCTCTTGATGCAAAGGAGCAGCGAGTCCACTGAGCTCCTCTTGGAAAACAAAGCTTCTCGTCCTTTCTCTCAGGAAATGCTTAGACACCCTGGGGAGGATCTAATTTAGGCCTTTAGTGTCCATGAGCTTGTTCTTTGGGTCACTTCTCACAGCTGTTGGGGGAAAGAACATATAAAGAGCTTTGTATTTCATCTCAGGTCCTTATTCTTTGCATCATGCATCCTCGTCAACGCTGCACCGATTCATCTGTTGATCCCTCCATTCTTCAATTGCACGAGAACAAGACTGAGCTACCTGAACTACCTCACTTGAGGCAGAATCTCATTCCTGACCCAAAGAAAATGTTTAAAACCAGAATGCTAAAACTTTAGCTGAAAGCTTCAACAATCTTTTTGGTCTCCAGTTACCGCATCCTTTTGGGTCCTTTTCAAAATGAGTGAGATGGATGCTTGAGTTGGTGGTAAGGAACCTTGATTTAAGCAATCACTGAATATGTCCAGCATTAAAGGTGCAAGCAGGTCTGAAATATAAAAGTCAGCTGTCTGGGCCTGACAAATCTAGAATGTGTAACCCATGATCACAGATAACGATAGCAGAGTATTCAATGGACTTTACAATAGAAAGGAGAGCCTTGTCTATGAAAAAACAACCAATGTGGAAGTAATGTTGGTGTACTTTAGAGAAATAGGAAAATTCTTTTGCAGTTGGATGGACGAAGCGCCATGAGTCAATGCAGCCGAACTCTTCTGTGAGAGAAGAAAGGGCTTTCACCATGGTGGAGAGTGTGAGTGTCTTGGGATGTAAATGTCAAGTTTGGGATTGATAGTTTAATTCCGGTCACCACCTAAGATGAGGTGATGAGTATCCAAGTTTGAGATATTGGAGAAGAGAGAGGTGATAAACTTTGCGTTGTCCCAATTAGTGGCATAAACACTAACTAAAACAACTAAAGGTTGATATAATGTGCCACTTACTCTAACAAAACCCCCCAGGATCAGAAATTATCTGAGTGGGGGAAAAATTGAATACATTTATTCACCATAATGGCTGCACCCCGAGATTTACTATTAAAAGCTGAATTAAATACTTGTCTGTCCCAAGATTTATGTGGTCTGTTATCATTACTGGTACAGTGGTGGGTTTCTTGGAGTAAAGCGATGTAAGTATTAAGACCTTTAAGGTGTCAAAATATTCTAGATAGTTTTATTGAGCCTTTAAGACCCCGGACATTCCAACTCACAAACCTGACCGAGGACCTGCAGCCGCCCCCCATTGGTCACATCCAGAAGGAATGCATCCATTGGGAATGAAACCCTGACATTAAAGCAGATAAGAAATGAGTATGTTAAGGATTGTGGAAGTGTGGGGACCCAAATACATGTACAGAGAGGCAGGAGGCAGACCAAATGCAGAACCAAGATTTTATCCTCAAAAAATAAATTGAATGCAAGACAGGATATAGACACAACACAAAGAACCAGCAAATGGGAACAGAAACTGAAGGGCATAAATACAGGGAAACAGAACAAGACACAGGTGTATTGAATAAACTAGACATAGGTCGATGAAGCCTTGTGAAGCTTTTGAGGCTTCTATTTGATTGTACTGAAAAAAAGCCTTATAAAATATACCAGTGACATCTGGTGGTCAGCTGTAGCTATTACAGGCACAAATCTAATGATTTCTCCAGCTTGATTTAACTTCCAACACAAACACTTCAGCCAGTCTTGCAGCTGTCTTTATTCTGAGGGGTCGTCATCTCTATAAGTTTTGTAACATTCTGTCTTCTACGTGTGTTAGTTATGGCTTAATGTGTTGTCCTGTTATTCATTAGATTTTCTAACATGATTTAGATACAGCGTGTGCACTGTGGACAGCGTGTGCACAGCGTGTGAACAATTATACAAAGTATTATGTAATTTAATACCATTTGATCTTTTGCCATATTATTATCCTCCTTCCTTTGTGGGTGACACAAGGTGGAAGTTTTCCCATTCACGTGATTGTTTTCTTCCACTAGAATTCTCCATACTTAAAGTTTTCTCTCTTAATCTTAATGCTCTCTTAGCCTGTAAAGTGGTGAGCAGGAGGGAACACCGGGCGTTTCTCTTTCCAATAGATGACACAGCACCATTACCGCCAGTGCTTTGAATCAGTTACGTCATTTCCGGTGTCTCAATGGGGCGTAAAAAGAGTCACACGTCATCAGTCACGTGACAACATAGCTCTAACGTAGGCCTCAATGCAGCGTTTCGACCAAGGCCGTCTCATTTGAAGGAAACAGGCTTCGGTGCTTCCGTTTCAAACGTCACATTTCTAGAATAAACTAATTGAGTCCAGGTGAACTTAATGAACGGGAAGGCAAAACAGGAAACAAGACATGAGGAAACTAAACAAGGAAAGCTATGAAATAAAACAGGAAACTGGAACTAAAAAGACAAAAACTCCACATCATGACAGAGCATATCTATAGCATCCAGATGACATCAGTAATGAAGTAAAACAACAGAAACAGTCTTCCATTGAGTAGCAACGAAGGCAATTCAAAAAAGAGGTAAAAAACAAACAAAAAGAAGTAACAAGCCTATTGGTAAAACATAACCTAAACTCCTCGCATTGGAACAAGATGAGTTTTTAGATGGCTTTTTGATATTTTGATATTTTGCCCACGCAATGAAAGTATTAATGCAAACTGTACAGTCATATGATTAGCCTTTAACATGTTAAAAAGTATCAGTATAAATCATTATACTGATGAAAGATACAATAAAATAATGGTATAACATTGATAGCCTGCTTTAATTTCTTTTGTCCTGATGAAATAACTAATTCCCCTTTATTTATCATCTTACTCTTTTTTTAAAAAAAAGCTTCCCTATTTACATTTTGATTTGTTACATTTTTATTACCTTCTTAACTTTTAATATTTGTCTTGGCTTTGTAATCTATAATTAGATACATTTCCTCCTGAAATATCTGCTACCCCAATTTTATGTTCTTTAACCCAATTTAGGTTCCAGCTGTTTCCAAATATGCACTCTGCAGTTGTCTACGACCCCAATCTGTCACCTTACTCCTGAGTTTATGAAGCATCTTTAACTGTGGTTTCAATAAAACTCTGTTCTCATGTCCTTCCTATACCAAACTGTAGACTGCTCTGGCTGTGGTTCTCAGTGGCTCCAGATATGGCAACTTCCTTACTGATGAAATCCACTAGAATTAAAGCATCAATTAAACTTAAAACATGCCAACACCTTTAATTTTGAATGGGTAGATTTGTCTGAAGTTTTCATAGATGCTAAATGTAAAACAGGTAAATATCACACACATATATAAAGTACATATGTCACGTATAGACATTGGGGCCTCTCACATGCAGTCAGGGATGCAGAAGCATTTAGTAGGGAGCAGCCGTCCACAAACCAGTCTAACAATCATATATGCTCAGGAAACTGAGGGACTTGGAATGGAATACTAACTTAAGACTGGGATTCAAAACCCAGTCACATGGACCTTTAAACCAGCTGCAACAGTTGCAAAGTTACAGAATATTTCTGGATCAACCAGGAAGCAATCACTGAAAATCCCGTATCATCACAGATGCATGTGTTGCACGTGCCATACTCAGCTGTTTTAACTTTTCATTATCAGCTGGGTGTCATCATGTCTTTTATTTCCTCTGCAGTGATTGGCTGGAGTGGCGTGCTGGGATGGACATAAGGCAGGAGTGCGCAGAGGTCCCAGCCAACCTCTCCACCATTTCCTGGTCGTTCAGAGTTGGGAGCTTCCTGAGTCCAGTTTTTGGTTTTGGTTCTTTGGTTTGATCCTCTTTTTGTTTGGGGAACAGCCCAGATCCTATGGTCCATTGCGTGGCTGGTTTGAGACTACTCCCTTATTTTGTTTATGCAGTTGGGACTCCCTTCTCCTTTGGTTTCCATGGTTTTCTGTAATAAACTGTGTTAAATGTTGATGTTTGGCTGTGGTCTCTCTTATATGTTATGGTTCCTACTCTTGAGCCACATTATTGTTTTCTTTAGGAACCATAACAACACGCAAAAGCTATTTGCAGTGCTGGCATCTAGATGAAGTTTAAAAATTACATGAATATGCTGCACAGTTTTACTGCATCTTCATTTACAGTACAACTTCCTCCCATATGTGCAACATTCTTGTATATTAAACCCTTGAAACTCCTAAAGGACCAACCACACTCACTGTGTCCAACTCCATTATCTTCCAGGCTCAAAATGCATTATTTAAGCCAAATAAAAGGGACAACTAAGGTAGTTAAGCAGCAGAAAACAAACCCCAACGGGGAGGTTTGGCTGCTTCTGCTGCCATCTGCTGGTGGAAAGTACCACACACACACACACACACACACACACACACACACACACATGGCTGTGCATGTTGAATTAGTCAGTTGCACAGCAGAGGGCCTAAAGCTGCAGATGAGTGACTTCAGGATCAATTCAGAGGCTTCTCTTCATCTCTACCAGCCATTCATACCTCAGTAGGTTTGCGCTATTGATCTCCGTCCCCTCATGGCAGCAGTGATTGATCAGCCAGATGACTGAAAATAAATTTCACATCTACATCACCCCAGGCAATGCACAGCTTAATCCATTTACATTCTCTTAATTACTGAAGTGTGTCAGAAAAAAGAAGGCATCATAATTTAATTGTCTTCCTGAGATGCTCAGCACATTGAGATGAAACGTACGCCACAGCACTCCCGCCTGCCCAGCAGCTGTCGGTGGATGTCCCTGTGATGAGACTCAAAATGAGTTTCTCAGTCTGACAAGAGCCACGATGTGGGTTTGTGTTTGTGATATGCAGCAGCAGACAGGATCCGCTGGATGAGGAGAGCAAAGGGTTGCGGTTTTAACTCATCAGAACCTGCCGTGACACAGGTGTAACAAGCCTTTTGGAGGTGCTGTACAGCTGCCCATCTGGTTTTATCTTTAATTTTAACAAACATGGGAAAGTATTATTGATTTCCTTAAAGAGTCAGAAGGTGAATGGAATTCTTCCTGAATGGAAGAATAATCCTGGAAAATGATCATTTCACATCTGTAACAAAGTGGTGGACGATATTGTGAGTCAACATGAAGATTGAAGAACTTGTATTAAATTAATGGAAAGTACAAGTAGATGACAGAAGCAGACCTCCAGATCACTCTATGCCAAAGGAGATCAAATGACTAAAAACCCTCATCTGCATGTCCTTCGGCTCTGCTGAGGCCTAGTAACAAACCATTCGTTTGATTTTGGTATATTGGACAAGGGTCGGATCTAAAAGTTTCAGGATTGTAGATCTCAAGAACTGAACTTGGGTACCCCTGGTCTATGCTATATCTACGCACCTACATAGAGGCTGGACTATTTATAAACAGAGCTGATTCTAGCTTGCTTAGTAAAAGACCCTTATGAAGGCTTTATGAGAATTTTCCCGTAGTTCTACTGAACCTCTTAATGTTTCAGTGCAACTAGAAAAATGACACGAATTATAAGAGAATAACATTTTTTTTATTGTACAACATTAGATTAGATTATATAGATCTAAACTATATAGAAAATGTAACCTAAAGAAACATGATAGAATTAAAAAACCATACTGGAACAGTGAATTGCAGCATATTTAGTTAAATCTGCGTTTGGCTGAGAAAAGATATTTAAAAAGAAGGTGCTGGGTTTAGAAAAATACACGAATAACACCTTTAAAATCTGTCAGTATGATTTAGATTTAAAAAAAGATTTTACAAACTGGCTAATGTTTTGGTCTCTTTTGAATGCTGGCGGTGCTTTCACTCTAGTGGTTGCATGAGACGGAGTCTACAACCCACACAAGTGACTCAGGTAGTGCAGCTCATCCAGGATGGCACATCAATGCCAGCTGTGGCAAGAAGGTTTGCTGTGTCTGTCAGCGTAGTGTCCAGAGCATGGAGGCACTACCAGGAGACAGGCCAGTACATCAGGAGACGTGGAGGAGGCCGTGGGAGGGCAACAACCCAGGAAGCACGACTGCTACCTCCTTTGTGCAAGGAGGAACAGGAGGAGCACTGCCAGAGCCCTGCAAAATGAGCTCCAGCAGGCCACAAATGTGCATGTGTCTGCTCAGTCAGAAACAGACTCCATGAAGGTGGTATAAGGGCCAGACGTCCACAGGTGGGGGTTGTGCTTACAGCCCAACACCGTGCAGGACGTTTGGCATTTGCCAGAGAACACCAAGATTAGCAAATTCGCCACAGGCGCCCTGAGCTCTTCACAGATGAAAGCAGGTTCACACTGAGCACATGTGACAGACGTGACAGAGTCTGGAGACGCCGTGGAGAACGTTCTGCTGCCTGCAACATCCTCCAGCATGACCGGTTTGGCAGTGGGTCAGTAGTGATGTGGGGTGGCATTTCTTTGGAGGGCTGCACAGCCCTCCATGTGCTCGCCAGAGGTAGCCTGACTGCCATTAGGTACCGAGATGAGATCCTCAGACCCCTTGTGAGACCATATGCTGGTGCAGTTGACCATGGGTTCCTCCTAATGCAAGACAATGCTAGACCTCATGTGGCTGGAGTGTGTCAGCAGTTCAAGCAACACGAGGATATTAATGTTATTGACTGGCCCACCTGTTCCCCAGACCTGAATCCAGCTGAGCACATCTGGGACATCATGTCTTGCTTCATCCACCAACACCAAGTTGCACCACAGACTGTCCAGGAGTTGGTGGATGCTTTAGTCCAGGTCTGGGAGGAGATCCCTAAGGAGAACATCTGCCGCCTCATTAGGAGCATGCCCAGGCGTTGTAGGGAGGTTATACAGACATATGGAGGCCACACACACTACTGAGCCTCATTTTGACTTGTTTGTGTGTTTCCACTTTAATTTTGATGATAACTCCAAATCTAGACCTCCATGGGTTTATAAATTTGATTTTTGTTAATTTGTGTGATTTTTTTTGTTGTTGTTGTCAGCACATTCAACTATGGAAAGAACAAAGTACTTAATAAAAATATTTCATCCATTCAGATCTACAACGTGTTTAGTGTTCCCCTTATTTCTTTGAACAGTGTATGTAGTTTGGTGAAATTCTTGGATAAAGTGTGGAAACTTAGACAAAAGACTGTATCCAGAACTAAAATGATCTTTATATGTTCTATTTGTCATCTTTGAATGTTATTAGTGCCATATCAGCCTATGGGCTGGGAACACAGGCGCATAGAACTTAAAAATATTCATTTATTTACTCATGAAAAAAGAAAAGGGGAGAAAAAAAAAGGAATTTTAGAACGCGCTGTCTGATGGAAGCAAACTGTAAAAGCTCTGACTTGCATTGTTGATTTTATTTTATTTTATTTTTTTAAACTGGCTTTCAAATTAGGTATTTTTTCAGAGGTTTTCACGCCGGTTCGGAGGGTGTGCTGCACGGGAGATTTTTCTGCATATTTTTGTCTCTCTCAAGACTTATGAGTCTCCATGGCAACGAAAAACTTGTTTACAATCGGGATCAACTGCTTAAACTCTCCCAAATCAAGATAATCAGTAAAATAACAGAATGGAACACTCCCAATGGAGTTGAAAAGAAAGAAGAGGATGCAGAGCAGGAGTGAGGCAGAGGGGAAAGCGGTGGAGATTTAAATTGTTCTTCCAACTATTGTGATAGATAATGTGAGATCGCTAGGTAACAAAACGGACAAGTTCAAGGTGCTAACAAGGTCTCAGAAAGAATACCGAGAGTGCAGTATTATGTGCTTCAACGAGGCATGGCAGCATGAACTCATCCTCAAGTGTAATGTGTCTGTACTGGACTTTAACACAGTCTGTGCAGACCGCAGTACACAACCCAGCGGAAAGCTAAAGGGTGGTGGAATTGCAGTGCTGGTTAACCAGCGTTGGTGTCATCCTGGACATGTTACTGTCAAGGAGAAGATTTGCACAAGGGACATCGAACTGTTAGTTTTTTAGGCTTTAAAGTTACAGACTTGAATGTCCTCCATGAACCTCATGGAGATGACATAAACATCACGACTGAGTGTGTGACAGATTACATACGCACCTTTTCAACACCAGTCTGAGATAGAATAGAGTCCAAATGCTGTGTAAAACCTGTGGAGAGGAGGTGGTGATTGAACCTTGGAGTTCAGCTGGACAACAAACTGGACTGGAAATGCAACACTGAATACATCTATAAGAAAGGTCAGAGCAGACTCCACTTCCTAAGGAAGCTGAGATGGTTTAACGTCTGCACCAAGATGTTGCATATCTTCTATAAGTCTGTTGTGGAGAGTGCAGTCAGCTTTGCAGCATCTGCTGGGGTAGTAGCACCAGAACCAAAGACTTGAAGAGAATCAACAAACTGATCAAGAAAGCTGGTTCTGTGCTTGGAGTAACTCTGGAGCTGCTGGAGCTGATTGTCCAAAAACAAATGCTGCACAAGCTGATAAAGAGGATGGTGGAGTCTTCACACCATCTCCACAACATCGTGAAGAAACAAAAAAGTGTGTTAAGTGAGAGGCTTCTTCAGGTCTGCTGAAAGACTGAAAGATACAGAAGATCATTCCTGCCAGCAGCCATCAGACTCCTCTCATTAATAACAAATCTACTACAATACTGAATTTCCCTTCATTTCTGCCATCACTATTCTCAGGCAACGGTGGCATACACCTCAACAAAATGTGCAAGTTGACGATATTGTGATTGGCTCTCAATATAGTGGTATGTGTGTATGGGGCAGGGGGGGGTGTAGGGGTAGTGGTTATGAAGGGGGTAGGACAGAGGTGAGAAAGGTGTTTGTGTGAGAGGTGTGTGTGTGTTAACTTATTGGGGTGCAGACAAAGAGGGACTCCAGTGTGTCTCCGGGTGGGGAGTGTCGTGGGTGCTTGTCTGCTTGTCTTGGCCTTCGGGGGCCCTAGGAATGGAGGCGTGCCAAGTGCTGATGGCGGCTCATCTTCTGGAGGGAGGTTAGCACGTTGTGGTGGCTGGTGAGAGAGGCCATGAAGGTGGTCTTGATCATTGCACCCAGTACTGGCCCACCTCACAGTTTTAACTACACTTTAATTACACTTCGTCACCATATCACAAAAACAAAACACAGTGATAACTCATGGATGTTTTGGGGGCCAGGCCATGCAGTGTATGGTTGGCAGAGCTGCTTAGGCGGTCCCTCTCCCAACACGGAGGGGTTACTGCCCCTCAATTTTAATTACAAACACCACACACTTCACAATCACTCACAGGGAGGGGGAATGGGGAAAAGGGGTCCTCTCACACCCCTATTTCCAGGGCTTTGCCGGGAGGGGGGGTTCAGGCGGGGTAAACTGCCCAATAGTCCTGGGTCTGGACTGGCCTGGCTGAGGAGAGAACTTCACTGGCTCTGGGGGTTTCTGGGTCGGCTGTGTCTGGAGGATGGCATGGGGGCCCTGATCGGGGCCTTGCTGGTCTCTGCTCCCCCAGGGGTGTCTGACACGCGACATGTTGGGAAGGAAAGATGAAGGTGTGCGGGAGCGAATGGATTAAGTTTGCGGATGGAATGTAATAGGGATGGGGGGTGTATGTGTAGAATGAAGGTGGGGTGGGGGAATGTGCAATGGGGTGTGTATGAACAAAGGGAGAGTATGCAAGTGGGGTGTAGCGATGGAGGGACGTGGTGAGAGGTGTGGGCACGTATAGGGGGTAATGTATGAATGGAGATGGAAAGGTGAGTTGGGGTGCGTGTGGGTAGGGAGGAGTGGATGATTTGAGGTGTGGTGGGGATGTTTATAGGATGGGGTGGGTGTGCTGATTAGTAAGGGAGTGTGTGAACTGGGGGTGAGAAGGGGTGGGTGCGTGTCGAGGTGTGTAGAGAGGGAGCTTGTGAGGGGAGTTTTGTTATGTGGTATGTATGTGTGCATCCAGGAGTATGTGAGCGGGGGCAGGGGGGTAGGGGAGTGTGAGATGGAGCATGTGTAATGGATGGGGTGAATAAGGGTGTGTGTCGGCAGGGAGTATGTGCGTGTGAGTGAGTTGGTACGTGTGTGTGGGAATATGTGTGTGGGTGTCTGTGTATGGCTGTGTGTGTGTATGTGTGTTGGGGGGGTCTAGTACCCGTGTAGCATGGCTGGTGCACTGGGGTGCGGGCTGACTGCCACTTGGCGGCGGTCCGGGGATGCTGGTTCTCTATTGGCGTGGGCTGGGCCCTCTGCCCGCGGGGGTGGGGGGTTGCCTTGGGCTCTTGGTCTTACATCCTTGCTTAAATGCTGGACAAGACATGAATTAAAAGAAAAAAAAACAAGAAAAAGGAAACCATCTTTTATTAAATGACCCATGCAGAAGCTGGTTGTTCTTGTGAAAAGCAGCTAAAGTCCTATTCTGTACATTATTGATTGACAGCTAAAAAGTTCATGTCTATAAACGTGTTATCCTCTTTTGAAACACTTATTCGGTCAGATGTTGTAGCATTACAAAAATTGCCATTGATTTATTCATTCAGAGAGCAAATATCTGTATTTCTTAATGAATTGTTTCATCAAAGATAATTTGACGGGAGTGTAGCTGGCAACATGTAACGCAGTTCTGCACAATGTTTATGTGTTACCATAGTAACGCGAGCATTTGCGCTGTTTTTTCTGTAGGTTTTAATGTAACCTGAATTTTTTTTTTACATATTTCATTAAAAATGACTCCATCATAGTCTGCCCACTGACAGAGTTTGCAAAGGCTACTGACCAACCCAGAAAAAACACAAGTCTGGCAAAGCTCTGTAGAAGGGTTATTGCCAGGATCACGAGCCTTTTGGAGACAGATGGGATGAATCTTGTACTGAAGCTTTCAAACAGGTTCTCCATAGTCTAACAAATGCACCTGTCTTGGCATCTGCTGATCCATCTAAACCACATGTGCTGCACATTGATGCCAGCTTTCGTGGGTTGGGTTCTGTATTAAACCAAGAGCATCCTGAAGGGTTGAGACCTGTTGCCTTGTGTCAGAGCTCTTTGTAAAGAGGTCACCAGCAAGAGATTTCTGGATGCGTGTACTGGTTATGCCAAGTCTTTTAAGTCCCTGTTCCCCTAAGGCCATTCCAGAATGTTATGCTTTCCGACCCAATTAGATCTCGGTTGTTTGGTCCAGCTGAGCAGGTCTGGCCCGATGAGAGGACCAAGATCCAGTGATTGCACCAGTTAAAAGTTTACTCGGTAGTGAAAAGGCCTTCTCCTCAGAAGGGTGCGCTGAATCTGGAGCTGTCCTGTTGCACAGAGAGGCAAACAAGTTAGTGCTGGCAGGTGGGCTACTTTACAGAAGGGTGGAAAGACCACCCAGGACAGAAATACATCAGATAGTCTTACCTAAGGAGTATATTCCCACAGTTTTACATGTCAGGTTTAAAAGAAAAAAGAACAAGAAAGTTTGCTCCATACCAACTGTACATATGAAATCAACACACCCTGAGATGAAAAATAAGACGTGAGATGTTACAGCCTATTTTCATTTCCAAAACCCAATAGAAAGTAGGACAGAGCCAACAGTCCTGAAAGACATATCAGTAGGACGGGGACTTGATGCTTAGTAAAACGCAGAAGCTCATGTTTTGCAACTGCTTATCATTTCAGCAGTTTATGGGTTTCTTGACAACACCAAGAGCAACAATTATTTGCATTGCCCATGAACGTTGAAGAGACGAGTAGGATGTTGTAAAAGTGCCCGGTACTGGACATTATTGGTGAGCAAGCGCATTGTAGTGGCTTAAACGTTGTTGGCAGGATTCAAACCTGCACAGGGAGACCCCAATGGATTTCTAGTCCATCGCCTTGACCACTCGGCCACAACAACGAGATTTGCCTTGCCGCTACAGGTGGAGGTACGACTTTGGGCATCCAGATCCACACTCCAAATCACTGTGCACAGCCCGAAATCAACACAGCCTGAGGTGAGGAATAAGACATGAGATCTCACAGCCTGTTTTCATTTCCAAAACCAAATAAAAAGCAGCACAGACCCAGCCGTCTTGAATGACCTAGTAGTTGGGCATGGTAAGAGGCAGGAGCTAATCAATTGCAATTGCTCATCAACTAGTATGTGCACATGCAACTGCTTTAGCAGTTTATAGCATTCACTTGTGGCTTTCTGGACAACATCAATGAAGGAGGTCTGCAACAATTGGCTTTGCCCATGAATGCTGAAGAGTCTACAAGGGTGTTGACAAATTTCCCAGTACTAGACGTCATTAGCAGGCAAGATCACATTAGGGGGTTGCACGGTGTCTGCAGAATTCAAACCTGTGCGGGGAGACCACAATGGATTTCTAATCTATGGCCTTGACTGCGCAGGCACGACAAAGACATTTGCTGTTCCGCTACAGATTCAGGTACGACTTTGGGCATCCAAGTTCATAGACTACAATCCAGTAACAACACATTGTTGCTCCCTACCACTCAAACCCGAAACATCAGGACTTGACACCAATTGTCTTCAATTGAGCACATGTTGACAGTGCTGGTGAGCGAGCAACCTTACTTGTTATAAAATATAGCAGAAACAAAAGCCTGACTCAAGGCAAAGGTGCATGCCATGCAACTGTGGCTCAGGGTTGATAAAGGTACCTGCAATCTATGTTGGGAATTGATAAAAGCAATTGTTTTGGTGAATGTGAGCAAGTCCAAAGGGTCCAATCCCCTGGCACAGCCACAGCTTTGAAAGGCAATCATTCTCTTGGCTTAACTGGACAGAGAGATTGTTTGAGAAGTCTTTGCTGCACAAGTCACCTGCCCCATATGTGGTGCAGACACACATTCAGCATTTGTTCAAATCTTTGCAAAGGTTATTCAGAGCGAGATGGGAATGTGGTATTGTGAGGAGTACAGGTCACTGTTTTGTGAAGATTTGTCTGCGTCTTCCACTGTCATAGCAGGTATGTTGACTTTGGAGCATGTTTGAAAAGTTCACTGCTATTTAGAGAGCCTGGAGCAGACGGAAAGCACTTCTCTGCGATGGCCGGGAATTGAACCCGGGTCAACTGCTTGGAAGGCAGCTATTCTCACCACTATACCACCATCGCCTGGAAAAGTGCCCAAAGGCCGCTCGGCGCCCAGTTCAACTCCTGTGAATACATCAAGATGGGACGGCTCGAATTTACTAATTGTAGAATGACCTGAAAGTCATCAACTTCATCAGTAAATGTCAGCGACCAAAGTAAATCCAAATAAGACCTTTGCTAATGCTGAAAGAGATTGGATCATGTACAGTTGTTTAAAACTGAAAGTTCCCTTCTTTCATTCAAAAGTTTTACATGTCAGGTTTAAAAGAAAAAAGAACACGAAAGTTTGCTCCATACCAACTGTGCATATGAAATCAACACACCCTGAGATGAAAAATAAGACGTGAGATGTTACAGCCTATTTTCATTTCCAAAACCCAATAGAAAGTAGGACAGAACCAACAGTCCTGAAAGACATATCAGTAGGACGGGGACTTGATGCTTAGTAAAACGCAGAAGCTCATGTTTTGCAACTGCTTATCAGACATTTCAGCAGTTTATGGGTTTCTTGACAACACCAAGAGCAACAATGATTTGCATTGCCCATGAACGTTGAAGAGACGAGTAGGATGTTGTAAAAGTGCCCGGTACTGGACATTATTGGTGAGCAAGCGCATTGTAGTGGCTTAAACGTTGTTGGCAGGATTCAAACCTGCGCAGGGAGAACCCAATGGATTTCTACTCCATCGCCTTGACCACTCGGCCACAACAACGAGATTTGCCTTGCCGCTACAGGTGGAGGTACGACTTTGGGCATCCAGATCCACACTCCAAATCACTGTGCACAGCCCGGAATCAACACAGCCTGAGGTGAGGAATAAGACATGAGATCTCACAGCCTGTTTTCATTTCCAAAACCAAATAAGAAGCAGCACAGACCCAGCCGTCTTGAATGACCTAGTAGTTGGGCATGGTAAGAGGCAGGAGCTAATCAATTGCAATTGCTCATCAACTAGTATGTGCACATGCAACTGCTTTAGCAGCTTATAGCATTCACTTGTGGCTTTCTGGACAACATCAATGAAGGAGGTCTGCAACAATTGGCTTTGCCCATGAATGCTGAAGAGTCTACAAGGGTGTTGACAAATTTCCCAGTACTAGACGTCATTAGCAGGCAAGATCACATTAGGGGGTTGCACGGTGTCTGCAGAATTCAAACCTGTGTGGGGAGACCACAATGGATTTCTAATCCATGGCCTTGACTGCGCAGGCACGACAAAGACATTTGCAGTTCCGCTACAGATTCAGGTATGACTTTGGGCATCCAAGTTCATAGACTACAATCCAGTAACAACACATTGTTGCTCCCTACCACTCAAACCCGAAACATCAGGACTTGACACCAATTGTCTTCAATTGAGCACATGTTGACAGTGCTGGTGAGCGAGCAACCTTACTTGTTGTAAAATTTAGCAGAAACAAAAGCCTGACTCAAGGCAAAGGTGCATGCCATGCAACTGTGGCTCAGGGTTGATAAAGGTACCTGCAATCTATTTTGGGAATTGATAAAAGCAATTGTTTTGGTGAATGTGAGCAAGTCCAAAGGGTCCAATCCCCTGGAACAGCCACAGCTTTGAAAGGCAATCATTCTCTTGGCTTAACTGGACAGAGAGATTGTTTGAGAAGTCTTTGCTGCACAAGTCACCTGCCCCATATGTGGTGCAGACACACATTCAGCATTTGTTCAAATCTTTGCAAAGGTTATTCAGAGCGAGATGGGAATGTGGTATTGTGAGGAGTACAGGTCACTGTTTTGTGAAGATTTGTCTGCGTCTTCCACTGTCATAGCAGGTATGTTGACTTTGGAGCATGTTTGAAAAGTTCACTGCTATTTAGAGAGCCTGGAGCAGACGGAAAGCACTTCTCTGCGATGGCTGGGAATTGAACCCGGGTCAACTGCTTGGAAGGCAGCTATTCTCACCACTATACCACCAAAAGTGCCCAAAGGCTGCTCGGCGCCCAGTTCAACTCCTGTGAATACATCAAGATGGGACGGCTCGAATTTACTAATTGTAGAATGACCTGAAAGTCATCAACTTCATCAGTAAATGTCAGCAACCAAAGTAAATCCAAATAAGACCTTTGCTAATGCTGAAAGAGATTGGATCATGTACAGTTGTTTAAAACTGAAAGTTCCCTTCTTTCATTCAAAAGTTTTACATGTCAGGTTTAAAAGAAAAAAGAACACGAAAGTTTGCTCCATACCAACTGTGCATATGAAATCAACACACCCTGAGATGAAAAATAAGACGTGAGATGTTACAGCCTATTTTCATTTCCAAAACCCAATAGAAAGTAGGACAGAACCAACAGTCCTGAAAGACATATCAGTAGGACGGGGACTTGATGCTTAGTAAAACGCAGAAGCTCATGTTTTGCAACTGCTTATCAGACATTTCAGCAGTTTATGGGTTTCTTGACAACACCAAGAGCAACAATGATTTGCATTGCCCATGAACGTTGAAGAGACGAGTAGGATGTTGTAAAAGTGCCCGGTACTGGACATTATTGGTGAGCAAGCGCATTGTAGTGGCTTAAACGTTGTTGGCAGGATTCGAATCTGCGCGGGTAGAACCCAATGGATTTCTAGTCCATCGCCTTGACCACTCGGCCACAACAACGAGATGTGCCTTGCCGCTACAGGTGGAGGTACGACTTTGGGCATCCAGATCCACACTCCAAATCACTGTGCACAGCCCGGAATCAACACAGCCTGAGGTGAGGAATAAGACATGAGATCTCACAGCCTGTTTTCATTTCCAAAACCAAATAAGAAGCAGCACAGACCCAGCCGTCTTGAATGACCTAGTAGTTGGGCATGGTAAGAGGCAGGAGCTAATCAATTGCAATTGCTCATCAACTAGTATGTGCACATGCAACTGCTTTAGCAGCTTATAGCATTCACTTGTGGCTTTCTGGACAACATCAATGAAGGAGGTCTGCAACAATTGGCTTTGCCCATGAATGCTGAAGAGTCTACAAGGGTGTTGACAAATTTCCCAGTACTAGACGTCATTAGCAGGCAAGATCACATTAGGGGGTTGCACGGTGTCTGCAGAATTCAAACCTGTGCGGGGAGACCACAATGGATTTCTAATCCATGGCCTTGACTGCGCAGGCACGACAAAGACATTTGCAGTTCCGCTACAGATTCAGGTATGACTTTGGGCATCCAAGTTCATAGACTACAATCCAGTAACAACACATTGTTGCTCCCTACCACTCAAACCCGAAACATCAGGACTTGACACCAATTGTCTTCAATTGAGCACATGTTGACAGTGCTGGTGAGCGAGCAACCTTACTTGTTGTAAAATTTAGCAGAAACAAAAGCCTGACTCAAGGCAAAGGTGCATGCCATGCAACTGTGGCTCAGGGTTGATAAAGGTACCTGCAATCTATGTTGGGAATTGATAAAAGCAATTGTTTTGGTGAATGTGAGCAAGTCCAAAGGGTCCAATCCCCTGGCACAGCCACAGCTTTGAAAGGCAATCATTCTCTTGGCTTAACTGGACAGAGAGATTGTTTGAGAAGTCTTTGCTGCACAAGTCACCTGCCCCATATGTGGTGCAGACACACATTCAGCATTTGTTCAAATCTTTGCAAAGGTTATTCAGAGCGAGATGGGAATGTGGTATTGTGAGGAGTACAGGTCACTGTTTTGTGAAGATTTGTCTGCGTCTTCCACTGTCATAGCAGGTATGTTGACTTTGGAGCATGTTTGAAAAGTTCACTGCTATTTAGAGAGCCTGGAGCAGACGGAAAGCACTTCTCTGCGATGGCCGGGAATTGAACCCGGGTCAACTGCTTGGAAGGCAGCTATTCTCACCACTATACCACCATCGCCTGGAAAAGTGCCCAAAGGCCGCTCGGCGCCCAGTTCAACTCCTGTGAATACATCAAGATGGGACGGCTCGAATTTACTAATTGTAGAATGACCTGAAAGTCATCAACTTCATCAGTAAATGTCAGCGACCAAAGTAAATCCAAATAAGACCTTTGCTAATGCTGAAAGAGATTGGATCATGTACAGTTGTTTAAAACTGAAAGTTCCCTTCTTTCATTCAAAAGTTTTACATGTCAGGTTTAAAAGAAAAAAGAACACGAAAGTTTGCTCCATACCAACTGTGCATATGAAATCAACACACCCTGAGATGAAAAATAAGACGTGAGATGTTACAGCCTATTTTCATTTCCAAAACCCAATAGAAAGTAGGACAGAACCAACAGTCCTGAAAGACATATCAGTAGGACGGGGACTTGATGCTTAGTAAAACGCAGAAGCTCATGTTTTGCAACTGCTTATCAGACATTTCAGCAGTTTATGGGTTTCTTGACAACACCAAGAGCAACAATGATTTGCATTGCCCATGAACGTTGAAGAGACGAGTAGGATGTTGTAAAAGTGCCCGGTACTGGACATTATTGGTGAGCAAGCGCATTGTAGTGGCTTAAACGTTGTTGGCAGGATTCAAACCTGCGCGGGGAGAACCCAATGGATTTCTACTCCATCGCCTTGACCACTCGGCCACAACAACGAGATTTGCCTTGCCGCTACAGGTGGAGGTACGACTTTGGGCATCCAGATCCACACTCCAAATCACTGTGCACAGCCCGGAATCAACACAGCCTGAGGTGAGGAATAAGACATGAGATCTCACAGCCTGTTTTCATTTCCAAAACCAAATAAGAAGCAGCACAGACCCAGCCGTCTTGAATGACCTAGTAGTTGGGCATGGTAAGAGGCAGGAGCTAATCAATTGCAATTGCTCATCAACTAGTATGTGCACATGCAACTGCTTTAGCAGCTTATAGCATTCACGTGTGGCTTTCTGGACAACATCAATGAAGGAGGTCTGCAACAATTGGCTTTGCCCATGAATGCTGAAGAGTCTACAAGGGTGTTGACAAATTTCCCAGTACTAGACGTCATTAGCAGGCAAGATCACATTAGGGGGTTGCACGGTGTCTGCAGAATTCAAACCTGTGCGGGGAGACCACAATGGATTTCTAATCCATGGCCTTGACTGCGCAGGCACGACAAAGACATTTGCAGTTCCGCTACAGATTCAGGTATGACTTTGGGCATCCAAGTTCATAGACTACAATCCAGTAACAACACATTGTTGCTCCCTACCACTCAAACCCGAAACATCAGGACTTGACACCAATTGTCTTCAATTGAGCACATGTTGACAGTGCTGGTGAGCGAGCAACCTTACTTGTTGTAAAATTTAGCAGAAACAAAAGCCTGACTCAAGGCAAAGGTGCATGCCATGCAACTGTGGCTCAGGGTTGATAAAGGTACCTGCAATCTATTTTGGGAATTGATAAAAGCAATTGTTTTGGTGAATGTGAGCAAGTCCAAAGGGTCCAATCCCTGGCACAGCCACAGCTTTGAAAGGCAATCATTCTCTTGGCTTAACTGGACAGAGAGATACCAAGCAGGATGCAGGTGCGGTTTGAGAAGTCTTTGCTGCACAAGTCACCTGCCCCATATGTGGTGCAGACACACATTCAGCATTTGTTCAAATCTTTGCAAAGGTTATTCAGAGCGAGATGGGAATGTGGTATTGTGAGGAGTACAGGTCACTGTTTTGTGAAGATTTGTCTGCATCTTCCACTGTCATAGCAGGTATGTTGACTTTGGAGCATGTTTGAAAAGTTCACTGCTATTTAGAGAGCCTGGAGCAGACGGAAAGCACTTCTCTGCGATGGCCGGGAATTGAACCCGGGTCAACTGCTTGGAAGGCAGCTATTCTCACCACTATACCACCATCGCCTGGAAAAGTGCCCAAAGGCCGCTCGGCGCCCAGTTCAACTCCTGTGAATACATCAAGATGGGACGGCTCGAATTTACTAATTGTAGAATGACCTGAAAGTCATCAACTTCATCAGTAAATGTCAGCAACCAAAGTAAATCCAAATAAGACCTTTGCTAATGCTGAAAGAGATTGGATCATGTACAGTTGTTTAAAACTGAAAGTTCCCTTCTTTCATTCAAAAGTTTTACATGTCAGGTTTAAAAGAAAAAAGAACACGAAAGTTTGCTCCATACCAACTGTGCATATGAAATCAACACACCCTGAGATGAAAAATAAGACGTGAGATGTTACAGCCTATTTTCATTTCCAAAACCCAATAGAAAGTAGGACAGAACCAACAGTCCTGAAAGACATATCAGTAGGACGGGGACTTGATGCTTAGTAAAACGCAGAAGCTCATGTTTTGCAACTGCTTATCAGACATTTCAGCAGTTTATGGGTTTCTTGACAACACCAAGAGCAACAATGATTTGCATTGCCCATGAACGTTGAAGAGACGAGTAGGATGTTGTAAAAGTGCCCGGTACTGGACATTATTGGTGAGCAAGCGCATTGTAGTGGCTTAAACGTTGTTGGCAGGATTCGAATCTGCGCGGGGAGACCCCAATGGATTTCTAGTCCATCGCCTTGACCACTCGGCCACAACAACGAGATTTGCCTTGCCGCTACAGGTGGAGGTACGACTTTGGGCATCCAGATCCACACTCCAAATCACTGTGCACAGCCCGAAATCAACACTGCCTGAGGTGAGGAATAAGACATGAGATCTCACAGCCTGTTTTCATTTCCAAAACCAAATAAGAAGCAGCACAGACCCAGCCGTCTTGAATGACCTAGTAGTTGGGCATGGTAAGAGGCAGAAGCTAATCAATTGCAATTGCTCATCAACTAGTATGTGCACATGCAACTGCTTTAGCAGTTTATAGCATTCACTTGTGGCTTTCTGGACAACATCAATGAAGGAGGTCTGCAACAATTGGCTTTGCCCATGAATGCTGAAGAGTCTACAAGGGTGTTGACAAATTTCCCAGTACTAGACGTCATTAGCAGGCAAGATCACATTAGGGGGTTGCACGGTGTCTGCAGAATTCAAACCTGTGCGGGGAGACCACAATGGATTTCTAATCCATGGCCTTGACTGCGCAGGCACGACAAAGACATTTGCTGTTCCACTACAGATTCAGGTACGACTTTGGGCATCCAAGTTCATAGACTACAATCCAGTAACAACACATTGTTGCTCCCTACCACTCAAACCCGAAACATCAGGACTTGACACCAATTGTCTTCAATTGAGCACATGTTGACAGTGCTGGTGAGCGAGCAACCTTACTTGTTGTAAAATATAGCAGAAACAAAAGCCTGACTCAAGGCAAAGGTGCATGCCATGCAACTGTGGCTCAGGGTTGATAAAGGTACCTGCAATCTATTTTGGGAATTGATAAAAGCAATTGTTTTGGTGAATGTGAGCAAGTCCAAAGGGTCCAATCCCTGGCACAGCCACAGCTTTGAAAGGCAATCATTCTCTTGGCTTAACTGGACAGAGAGATACCAAGCAGGATGCAGGTGCGGTTTGAGAAGTCTTTGCTGCACAAGTCACCTGCCCCATATGTGGTGCAGACACACATTCAGCATTTGTTCAAATCTTTGCAAAGGTTATTCAGAGCGAGATGGGAATGTGGTATTGTGAGGAGTACAGGTCACTGTTTTGTGAAGATTTGTCTGCGTCTTCCACTGTCATAGCAGGTATGTTGACTTTGGAGCATGTTTGAAAAGTTCACTGCTATTTAGAGAGCCTGGAGCAGACGGAAAGCATTTCTCTGCGATGGCCGGGAATTGAACCCAGGTCAACTGCTTGGAAGGCAGCTATTCTCACCACTATACCACCATCGCCTGGAAAAGTGCCCAAAGGCCGCTCGGCGCCCAGTTCAACTCCTGTGAATACATCAAGATGGGACGGCTCGAATTTACTAATTGTAGAATGACCTGAAAGTCATCAACTTCATCAGTAAATGTCAGCAACCAAAGTAAATCCAAATAAGACCTTTGCTAATGCTGAAAGAGATTGGATCATGTACAGTTGTTTAAAACTGAAAGTTCCCTTCTTTCATTCAAAAGTTTTACATGTCAGGTTTAAAAGAAAAAAGAACACGAAAGTTTGCTCCATACCAACTGTGCATATGAAATCAACACACCCTGAGATGAAAAATAAGACGTGAGATGTTACAGCCTATTTTCATTTCCAAAACCCAATAGAAAGTAGGACAGAACCAACAGTCCTGAAAGACATATCAGTAGGACGGGGACTTGATGCTTAGTAAAACGCAGAAGCTCATGTTTTGCAACTGCTTATCAGACATTTCAGCAGTTTATGGGTTTCTTGACAACACCAAGAGCAACAATGATTTGCATTGCCCATGAACGTTGAAGAGACGAGTAGGATGTTGTAAAAGTGCCCGGTACTGGACATTATTGGTGAGCAAGCGCATTGTAGTGGCTTAAACGTTGTTGGCAGGATTCGAATCTGCGCGGGGAGACCCCAATGGATTTCTAGTCCATCGCCTTGACCACTCGGCCACAACAACGAGATTTGCATTGCCGCTACAGGTGGAGGTACGACTTTGGGCATCCAGATCCACACTCCAAATCACTGTGCACAGCCCGAAATCAACACTGCCTGAGGTGAGGAATAAGACATGAGATCTCACAGCCTGTTTTCATTTCCAAAACCAAATAAGAAGCAGCACAGACCCAGCCGTCTTGAATGACCTAGTAGTTGGGCATGGTAAGAGGCAGAAGCTAATCAATTGCAATTGCTCATCAACTAGTATGTGCACATGCAACTGCTTTAGCAGTTTATAGCATTCACTTGTGGCTTTCTGGACAACATCAATGAAGGAGGTCTGCAACAATTGGCTTTGCCCATGAATGCTGAAGAGTCTACAAGGGTGTTGACAAATTTCCCAGTACTAGACGTCATTAGCAGGCAAGATCACATTAGGGGGTTGCACGGTGTCTGCAGAATTCAAACCTGTGCGGGGAGACCACAATGGATTTCTAATCCATGGCCTTGACTGCGCAGGCACGACAAAGACATTTGCAGTTCCGCTACAGATTCAGGTACGACTTTGGGCATCCAAGTTCATAGACTACAATCCAGTAACAACACATTGTTGCTCCCTACCACTCAAACCCGAAACATCAGGACTTGACACCAATTGTCTTCAATTGAGCACATGTTGACAGTGCTGGTGAGCGAGCAACCTTACTTGTTGTAAAATATAGCAGAAACAAAAGCCTGACTCAAGGCAAAGGTGCATGCCATGCAACTGTGGCTCAGGGTTGATAAAGGTACCTGCAATCTATTTTGGGAATTGATAAAAGCAATTGTTTTGGTGAATGTGAGCAAGTCCAAAGGGTCCAATCCCTGGCACAGCCACAGCTTTGAAAGGCAATCATTCTCTTGGCTTAACTGGACAGAGAGATACCAAGCAGGATGCAGGTGCAGTTTGAGAAGTCTTTGCTGCACAAGTCACCTGCCCCATATGTGGTGCAGACACACATTCAGCATTTGTTCAAATCTTTGCAAAGGTTATTCAGAGCGAGATGGGAATGTGGTATTGTGAGGAGTACAGGTCACTGTTTTGTGAAGATTTGTCTGCGTCTTCCACTGTCATAGCAGGTATGTTGACTTTGGAGCATGTTTGAAAAGTTCACTGCTATTTAGAGAGCCTGGAGCAGACGGAAAGCACTTCTCTGCGATGGCCGGGAATTGAACCCGGGTCAACTGCTTGGAAGGCAGCTATTCTCACCACTATACCACCATCGCCTGGAAAAGTGCCCAAAGGCCGCTCGGCGCCCAGTTCAACTCCTGTGAATACATCAAGATGGGACGGCTCGAATTTACTAATTGTAGAATGACCTGAAAGTCATCAACTTCATCAGTAAATGTCAGCAACCAAAGTAAATCCAAATAAGACCTTTGCTAATGCTGAAAGAGATTGGATCATGTACAGTTGTTTAAAACTGAAAGTTCCCTTCTTTCATTCAAAAGTTTTACATGTCAGGTTTAAAAGAAAAAAGAACACGAAAGTTTGCTCCATACCAACTGTGCATATGAAATCAACACACCCTGAGATGAAAAATAAGACGTGAGATGTTACAGCCTATTTTCATTTCCAAAACCCAATAGAAAGTAGGACAGAACCAACAGTCCTGAAAGACATATCAGTAGGACGGGGACTTGATGCTTAGTAAAACGCAGAAGCTCATGTTTTGCAACTGCTTATCAGACATTTCAGCAGTTTATGGGTTTCTTGACAACACCAAGAGCAACAATGATTTGCATTGCCCATGAACGTTGAAGAGACGAGTAGGATGTTGTAAAAGTGCCCGGTACTGGACATTATTGGTGAGCAAGCGCATTGTAGTGGCTTAAACGTTGTTGGCAGGATTCGAATCTGCGCGGGGAGACCCCAATGGATTTCTAGTCCATCGCCTTGACCACTCGGCCACAACAACGAGATTTGCCTTGCCGCTACAGGTGGAGGTACGACTTTGGGCATCCAGATCCACACTCCAAATCACTGTGCACAGCCCGAAATCAACACTGCCTGAGGTGAGGAATAAGACATGAGATCTCACAGCCTGTTTTCATTTCCAAAACCAAATAAGAAGCAGCACAGACCCAGCCGTCTTGAATGACCTAGTAGTTGGGCATGGTAAGAGGCAGAAGCTAATCAATTGCAATTGCTCATCAACTAGTATGTGCACATGCAACTGCTTTAGCAGTTTATAGCATTCACTTGTGGCTTTCTGGACAACATCAATGAAGGAGGTCTGCAACAATTGGCTTTGCCCATGAATGCTGAAGAGTCTACAAGGGTGTTGACAAATTTCCCAGTACTAGACGTCATTAGCAGGCAAGATCACATTAGGGGGTTGCACGGTGTCTGCAGAATTCAAACCTGTGCGGGGAGACCACAATGGATTTCTAATCCATGGCCTTGACTGCGCAGGCACGACAAAGACATTTGCAGTTCCGCTACAGATTCAGGTACGACTTTGGGCATCCAAGTTCATAGACTACAATCCAGTAACAACACATTGTTGCTCCCTACCACTCAAACCCGAAACATCAGGACTTGACACCAATTGTCTTCAATTGAGCACATGTTGACAGTGCTGGTGAGCGAGCAACCTTACTTGTTGTAAAATATAGCAGAAACAAAAGCCTGACTCAAGGCAAAGGTGCATGCCATGCAACTGTGGCTCAGGGTTGATAAAGGTACCTGCAATCTATTTTGGGAATTGATAAAAGCAATTGTTTTGGTGAATGTGAGCAAGTCCAAAGGGTCCAATCCCTGGCACAGCCACAGCTTTGAAAGGCAATCATTCTCTTGGCTTAACTGGACAGAGAGATACCAAGCAGGATGCAGGTGCAGTTTGAGAAGTCTTTGCTGCACAAGTCACCTGCCCCATATGTGGTGCAGACACACATTCAGCATTTGTTCAAATCTTTGCAAAGGTTATTCAGAGCGAGATGGGAATGTGGTATTGTGAGGAGTACAGGTCACTGTTTTGTGAAGATTTGTCTGCGTCTTCCACTGTCATAGCAGGTATGTTGACTTTGGAGCATGTTTGAAAAGTTCACTGCTATTTAGAGAGCCTGGAGCAGACGGAAAGCATTTCTCTGCGATGGCCGGGAATTGAACCCAGGTCAACTGCTTGGAAGGCAGCTATTCTCACCACTATACCACCATCGCCTGGAAAAGTGCCCAAAGGCCGCTCGGCGCCCAGTTCAACTCCTGTGAATACATCAAGATGGGACGGCTCGAATTTACTAATTGTAGAATGACCTGAAAGTCATCAACTTCATCAGTAAATGTCAGCAACCAAAGTAAATCCAAATAAGACCTTTGCTAATGCTGAAAGAGATTGGATCATGTACAGTTGTTTAAAACTGAAAGTTCCCTTCTTTCATTCAAAAGTTTTACATGTCAGGTTTAAAAGAAAAAAGAACACGAAAGTTTGCTCCATACCAACTGTGCATATGAAATCAACACACCCTGAGATGAAAAATAAGACGTGAGATGTTACAGCCTATTTTCATTTCCAAAACCCAATAGAAAGTAGGACAGAACCAACAGTCCTGAAAGACATATCAGTAGGACGGGGACTTGATGCTTAGTAAAACGCAGAAGCTCATGTTTTGCAACTGCTTATCAGACATTTCAGCAGTTTATGGGTTTCTTGACAACACCAAGAGCAACAATGATTTGCATTGCCCATGAACGTTGAAGAGACGAGTAGGATGTTGTAAAAGTGCCCGGTACTGGACATTATTGGTGAGCAAGCACATTGTAGTGGCTTAAACGTTGTTGGCAGGATTCGAACCTGCGCGGGGAGACCCCAATGGATTTCTAGTCCATCGCCTTGACCACTCGGCCACAACAACGAGATTTGCCTTGCCGCTACAGGTGGAGGTACGACTTTGGGCATCCAGATCCACACTCCAAATCACTGTGCACAGCCCGAAATCAACACTGCCTGAGGTGAGGAATAAGACATGAGATCTCACAGCCTGTTTTCATTTCCAAAACCAAATAAGAAGCAGCACAGACCCAGCCGTCTTGAATGACCTAGTAGTTGGGCATGGTAAGAGGCAGAAGCTAATCAATTGCAATTGCTCATCAACTAGTATGTGCACATGCAACTGCTTTAGCAGTTTATAGCATTCACTTGTGGCTTTCTGGACAACATCAATGAAGGAGGTCTGCAACAATTGGCTTTGCCCATGAATGCTGAAGAGTCTACAAGGGTGTTGACAAATTTCCCAGTACTAGACGTCATTAGCAGGCAAGATCACATTAGGGGGTTGCACGGTGTCTGCAGAATTCAAACCTGTGCGGGGAGACCACAATGGATTTCTAATCCATGGCCTTGACTGCGCAGGCACGACAAAGACATTTGCTGTTCCGCTACAGATTCAGGTACGACTTTGGGCATCCAAGTTCATAGACTACAATCCAGTAACAACACATTGTTGCTCCCTACCACTCAAACCCGAAACATCAGGACTTGACACCAATTGTCTTCAATTGAGCACATGTTGACAGTGCTGGTGAGCGAGCAACCTTACTTGTTGTAAAATATAGCAGAAACAAAAGCCTGACTCAAGGCAAAGGTGCATGCCATGCAACTGTGGCTCAGGGTTGATAAAGGTACCTGCAATCTATTTTGGGAATTGATAAAAGCAATTGTTTTGGTGAATGTGAGCAAGTCCAAAGGGTCCAATCCCTGGCACAGCCACAGCTTTGAAAGGCAATCATTCTCTTGGCTTAACTGGACAGAGAGATACCAAGCAGGATGCAGGTGCAGTTTGAGAAGTCTTTGCTGCACAAGTCACCTGCCCCATATGTGGTGCAGACACACATTCAGCATTTGTTCAAATCTTTGCAAAGGTTATTCAGAGCGAGATGGGAATGTGGTATTGTGAGGAGTACAGGTCACTGTTTTGTGAAGATTTGTCTGCGTCTTCCACTGTCATAGCAGGTATGTTGACTTTGGAGCATGTTTGAAAAGTTCACTGCTATTTAGAGAGCCTGGAGCAGACGGAAAGCATTTCTCTGCGATGGCCGGGAATTGAACCCGGGTCAACTGCTTGGAAGGCAGCTATTCTCACCACTATACCACCATCGCCTGGAAAAGTGCCCAAAGGCCGCTCGGCGCCCAGTTCAACTCCTGTGAATACATCAAGATGGGACGGCTCGAATTTACTAATTGTAGAATGACCTGAAAGTCATCAACTTCATCAGTAAATGTCAGCAACCAAAGTAAATCCAAATAAGACCTTTGCTAATGCTGAAAGAGATTGGATCATGTACAGTTGTTTAAAACTGAAAGTTCCCTTCTTTCATTCAAAAGTTTTACATGTCAGGTTTAAAAGAAAAAAGAACACGAAAGTTTGCTCCATACCAACTGTGCATATGAAATCAACACACCCTGAGATGAAAAATAAGACGTGAGATGTTACAGCCTATTTTCATTTCCAAAACCCAATAGAAAGTAGGACAGAACCAACAGTCCTGAAAGACATATCAGTAGGACGGGGACTTGATGCTTAGTAAAACGCAGAAGCTCATGTTTTGCAACTGCTTATCAGACATTTCAGCAGTTTATGGGTTTCTTGACAACACCAAGAGCAACAATGATTTGCATTGCCCATGAACGTTGAAGAGACGAGTAGGATGTTGTAAAAGTGCCCGGTACTGGACATTATTGGTGAGCAAGCTCATTGTAGTGGCTTAAACGTTGTTGGCAGGATTCGAACCTGCGCGGGGAGACCCCAATGGATTTCTAGTCCATCGCCTTGACCACTCGGCCACAACAACGAGATTTGCCTTGCCGCTACAGGTGGAGGTACGACTTTGGGCATCCAGATCCACACTCCAAATCACTGTGCACAGCCCGAAATCAACACTGCCTGAGGTGAGGAATAAGACATGAGATCTCACAGCCTGTTTTCATTTCCAAAACCAAATAAGAAGCAGCACAGACCCAGCCGTCTTGAATGACCTAGTAGTTGGGCATGGTAAGAGGCAGAAGCTAATCAATTGCAATTGCTCATCAACTAGTATGTGCACATGCAACTGCTTTAGCAGTTTATAGCATTCACTTGTGGCTTTCTGGACAACATCAATGAAGGAGGTCTGCAACAATTGGCTTTGCCCATGAATGCTGAAGAGTCTACAAGGGTGTTGACAAATTTCCCAGTACTAGACGTCATTAGCAGGCAAGATCACATTAGGGGGTTGCACGGTGTCTGCAGAATTCAAACCTGTGCGGGGAGACCACAATGGATTTCTAATCCATGGCCTTGACTGCGCAGGCACGACAAAGACATTTGCAGTTCCGCTACAGATTCAGGTACGACTTTGGGCATCCAAGTTCATAGACTACAATCCAGTAACAACACATTGTTGCTCCCTACCACTCAAACCCGAAACATCAGGACTTGACACCAATTGTCTTCAATTGAGCACATGTTGACAGTGCTGGTGAGCGAGCAACCTTACTTGTTGTAAAATATAGCAGAAACAAAAGCCTGACTCAAGGCAAAGGTGCATGCCATGCAACTGTGGCTCAGGGTTGATAAAGGTACCTGCAATCTATTTTGGGAATTGATGAAAGCAATTGTTTTGGTGAATGTGAGCAAGTCCAAAGGGTCCAATCCCTGGCACAGCCACAGCTTTGAAAGGCAATCATTCTCTTGGCTTAACTGGACAGAGAGATTGTTTGAGAAGTCTTTGCTGCACAAGTCACCTGCCCCATATGTGGTGCAGACACACATTCAGCATTTGTTCAAATCTTTGCAAAGGTTATTCAGAGCGAGATGGGAATGTGGTATTGTGAGGAGTACAGGTCACTGTTTTGTGAAGATTTGTCTGCGTCTTCCACTGTCATAGCAGGTATGTTGACTTTGGAGCATGTTTGAAAAGTTCACTGCTATTTAGAGAGCCTGGAGCAGACGGAAAGCATTTCTCTGCGATGGCCGGGAATTGAACCCGGGTCAACTGCTTGGAAGGCAGCTATTCTCACCACTATACCACCATCGCCTGGAAAAGTGCCCAAAGGCCGCTCGGCGCCCAGTTCAACTCCTGTGAATACATCAAGATGGGACGGCTCGAATTTACTAATTGTAGAATGACCTGAAAGTCATCAACTTCATCAGTAAATGTCAGCAACCAAAGTAAATCCAAATAAGACCTTTGCTAATGCTGAAAGAGATTGGATCATGTACAGTTGTTTAAAACTGAAAGTTCCCTTCTTTCATTCAAAAGTTTTACATGTCAGGTTTAAAAGAAAAAAGAACACGAAAGTTTGCTCCATACCAACTGTGCATATGAAATCAACACACCCTGAGATGAAAAATAAGACGTGAGATGTTACAGCCTATTTTCATTTCCAAAACCCAATAGAAAGTAGGACAGAACCAACAGTCCTGAAAGACATATCAGTAGGACGGGGACTTGATGCTTAGTAAAACGCAGAAGCTCATGTTTTGCAACTGCTTATCAGACATTTCAGCAGTTTATGGGTTTCTTGACAACACCAAGAGCAACAATGATTTGCATTGCCCATGAACGTTGAAGAGACGAGTAGGATGTTGTAAAAGTGCCCGGTACTGGACATTATTGGTGAGCAAGCGCATTGTAGTGGCTTAAACGTTGTTGGCAGGATTCGAACCTGCGCGGGGAGACCCCAATGGATTTCTAGTCCATCGCCTTGACCACTCGGCCACAACAACGAGATTTGCCTTGCCGCTACAGGTGGAGGTACGACTTTGGGCATCCAGATCCACACTCCAAATCACTGTGCACAGCCCGAAATCAACACTGCCTGAGGTGAGGAATAAGACATGAGATCTCACAGCCTGTTTTCATTTCCAAAACCAAATAAGAAGCAGCACAGACCCAGCCGTCTTGAATGACCTAGTAGTTGGGCATGGTAAGAGGCAGGAGCTAATCAATTGCAATTGCTCATCAACTAGTATGTGCACATGCAACTGCTTTAGCAGTTTATAGCATTCACTTGTGGCTTTCTGGACAACATCAATGAAGGAGGTCTGCAACAATTGGCTTTGCCCATGAATGCTGAAGAGTCTACAAGGGTGTTGACAAATTTCCCAGTACTAGACGTCATTAGCAGGCAAGATCACATTAGGGGGTTGCACGGTGTCTGCAGAATTCAAACCTGTGCGGGGAGACCACAATGGATTTCTAATCCATGGCCTTGACTGCGCAGGCACGACAAAGACATTTGCAGTTCCGCTACAGATTCAGGTACGACTTTGGGCATCCAAGTTCATAGACTACAATCCAGTAACAACACATTGTTGCTCCCTACCACTCAAACCCGAAACATCAGGACTTGACACCAATTGTCTTCAATTGAGCACATGTTGACAGTGCTGGTGAGCGAGCAACCTTACTTGTTGTAAAATTTAGCAGAAACAAAAGCCTGACTCAAGGCAAAGGTGCATGCCATGCAACTGTGGCTCAGGGTTGATAAAGGTACCTGCAATCTATTTTGGGAATTGATAAAAGCAATTGTTTTGGTGAATGTGAGCAAGTCCAAAGGGTCCAATCCCTGGCACAGCCACAGCTTTGAAAGGCAATCATTCTCTTGGCTTAACTGGACAGAGAGATACCAAGCAGGATGCAGGTGCGGTTTGAGAAGTCTTTGCTGCACAAGTCACCTGCCCCATATGTGGTGCAGACACACATTCAGCATTTGTTCAAATCTTTGCAAAGGTTATTCAGAGCGAGATGGGAATGTGGTATTGTGAGGAGTACAGGTCACTGTTTTGTGAAGATTTGTCTGCATCTTCCACTGTCATAGCAGGTATGTTGACTTTGGAGCATGTTTGAAAAGTTCACTGCTATTTAGAGAGCCTGGAGCAGACGGAAAGCACTTCTCTGCGATGGCCGGGAATTGAACCCGGGTCAACTGCTTGGAAGGCAGCTATTCTCACCACTATACCACCATCGCCTGGAAAAGTGCCCAAAGGCCGCTCGGCGCCCAGTTCAACTCCTGTGAATACATCAAGATGGGACGGCTCGAATTTACTAATTGTAGAATGACCTGAAAGTCATCAACTTCATCAGTAAATGTCAGCAACCAAAGTAAATCCAAATAAGACCTTTGCTAATGCTGAAAGAGATTGGATCATGTACAGTTGTTTAAAACTGAAAGTTCCCTTCTTTCATTCAAAAGTTTTACATGTCAGGTTTAAAAGAAAAAAGAACACGAAAGTTTGCTCCATACCAACTGTGCATATGAAATCAACACACCCTGAGATGAAAAATAAGACGTGAGATGTTACAGCCTATTTTCATTTCCAAAACCCAATAGAAAGTAGGACAGAACCAACAGTCCTGAAAGACATATCAGTAGGACGGGGACTTGATGCTTAGTAAAACGCAGAAGCTCATGTTTTGCAACTGCTTATCAGACATTTCAGCAGTTTATGGGTTTCTTGACAACACCAAGAGCAACAATGATTTGCATTGCCCATGAACGTTGAAGAGACGAGTAGGATGTTGTAAAAGTGCCCGGTACTGGACATTATTGGTGAGCAAGCGCATTGTAGTGGCTTAAACGTTGTTGGCAGGATTCGAACCTGCGCGGGGAGACCCCAATGGATTTCTAGTCCATCGCCTTGACCACTCGGCCACAACAACGAGATTTGCCTTGCCGCTACAGGTGGAGGTACGACTTTGGGCATCCAGATCCACACTCCAAATCACTGTGCACAGCCCGAAATCAACACTGCCTGAGGTGAGGAATAAGACATGAGATCTCACAGCCTGTTTTCATTTCCAAAACCAAATAAGAAGCAGCACAGACCCAGCCGTCTTGAATGACCTAGTAGTTGGGCATGGTAAGAGGCAGAAGCTAATCAATTGCAATTGCTCATCAACTAGTATGTGCACATGCAACTGCTTTAGCAGTTTATAGCATTCACTTGTGGCTTTCTGGACAACATCAATGAAGGAGGTCTGCAACAATTGGCTTTGCCCATGAATGCTGAAGAGTCTACAAGGGTGTTGACAAATTTCCCAGTACTAGACGTCATTAGCAGGCAAGATCACATTAGGGGGTTGCACGGTGTCTGCAGAATTCAAACCTGTGCGGGGAGACCACAATGGATTTCTAATCCATGGCCTTGACTGCGCAGGCACGACAAAGACATTTGCAGTTCCGCTACAGATTCAGGTACGACTTTGGGCATCCAAGTTCATAGACTACAATCCAGTAACAACACATTGTTGCTCCCTACCACTCAAACCCGAAACATCAGGACTTGACACCAATTGTCTTCAATTGAGCACATGTTGACAGTGCTGGTGAGCGAGCAACCTTACTTGTTGTAAAATATAGCAGAAACAAAAGCCTGACTCAAGGCAAAGGTGCATGCCATGCAACTGTGGCTCAGGGTTGATAAAGGTACCTGCAATCTATTTTGGGAATTGATGAAAGCAATTGTTTTGGTGAATGTGAGCAAGTCCAAAGGGTCCAATCCCTGGCACAGCCACAGCTTTGAAAGGCAATCATTCTCTTGGCTTAACTGGACAGAGAGATTGTTTGAGAAGTCTTTGCTGCACAAGTCACCTGCCCCATATGTGGTGCAGACACACATTCAGCATTTGTTCAAATCTTTGCAAAGGTTATTCAGAGCGAGATGGGAATGTGGTATTGTGAGGAGTACAGGTCACTGTTTTGTGAAGATTTGTCTGCGTCTTCCACTGTCATAGCAGGTATGTTGACTTTGGAGCATGTTTGAAAAGTTCACTGCTATTTAGAGAGCCTGGAGCAGACGGAAAGCATTTCTCTGCGATGGCCGGGAATTGAACCTGGGTCAACTGCTTGGAAGGCAGCTATTCTCACCACTATACCACCATCGCCTGGAAAAGTGCCCAAAGGCCGCTCGGCGCCCAGTTCAACTCCTGTGAATACATCAAGATGGGACGGCTCGAATTTACTAATTGTAGAATGACCTGAAAGTCATCAACTTCATCAGTAAATGTCAGCAACCAAAGTAAATCCAAATAAGACCTTTGCTAATGCTGAAAGAGATTGGATCATGTACAGTTGTTTAAAACTGAAAGTTCCCTTCTTTCATTCAAAAGTTTTACATGTCAGGTTTAAAAGAAAAAAGAACACGAAAGTTTGCTCCATACCAACTGTGCATATGAAATCAACACACCCTGAGATGAAAAATAAGACGTGAGATGTTACAGCCTATTTTCATTTCCAAAACCCAATAGAAAGTAGGACAGAACCAACAGTCCTGAAAGACATATCAGTAGGACGGGGACTTGATGCTTAGTAAAACGCAGAAGCTCATGTTTTGCAACTGCTTATCAGACATTTCAGCAGTTTATGGGTTTCTTGACAACACCAAGAGCAACAATGATTTGCATTGCCCATGAACGTTGAAGAGACGAGTAGGATGTTGTAAAAGTGCCCGGTACTGGACATTATTGGTGAGCAAGCGCATTGTAGTGGCTTAAACGTTGTTGGCAGGATTCGAACCTGCGCGGGGAGACCCCAATGGATTTCTAGTCCATCGCCTTGACCACTCGGCCACAACAACGAGATTTGCCTTGCCGCTACAGGTGGAGGTACGACTTTGGGCATCCAGATCCACACTCCAAATCACTGTGCACAGCCCGAAATCAACACTGCCTGAGGTGAGGAATAAGACATGAGATCTCACAGCCTGTTTTCATTTCCAAAACCAAATAAGAAGCAGCACAGACCCAGCCGTCTTGAATGACCTAGTAGTTGGGCATGGTAAGAGGCAGGAGCTAATCAATTGCAATTGCTCATCAACTAGTATGTGCACATGCAACTGCTTTAGCAGTTTATAGCATTCACTTGTGGCTTTCTGGACAACATCAATGAAGGAGGTCTGCAACAATTGGCTTTGCCCATGAATGCTGAAGAGTCTACAAGGGTGTTGACAAATTTCCCAGTACTAGACGTCATTAGCAGGCAAGATCACATTAGGGGGTTGCACGGTGTCTGCAGAATTCAAACCTGTGCGGGGAGACCACAATGGATTTCTAATCCATGGCCTTGACTGCGCAGGCACGACAAAGACATTTGCAGTTCCGCTACAGATTCAGGTACGACTTTGGGCATCCAAGTTCATAGACTACAATCCAGTAACAACACATTGTTGCTCCCTACCACTCAAACCCGAAACATCAGGACTTGACACCAATTGTCTTCAATTGAGCACATGTTGACAGTGCTGGTGAGCGAGCAACCTTACTTGTTGTAAAATATAGCAGAAACAAAAGCCTGACTCAAGGCAAAGGTGCATGCCATGCAACTGTGGCTCAGGGTTGATAAAGGTACCTGCAATCTATTTTGGGAATTGATGAAAGCAATTGTTTTGGTGAATGTGAGCAAGTCCAAAGGGTCCAATCCCTGGCACAGCCACAGCTTTGAAAGGCAATCATTCTCTTGGCTTAACTGGATAGAGAGATACCCAGCAGGATGCAGGTGCAGTTTGAGAAGTCTTTGCTGCACAAGTCACCTGCCCCATATGTGGTGCAGACACACATTCAGCATTTGTTCAAATCTTTGCAAAGGTTATTCAGAGCGAGATGGGAATGTGGTATTGTGAGGAGTACAGGTCACTGTTTTGTGAAGATTTGTCTGCGTCTTCCACTGTCATAGCAGGTATGTTGACTTTGGAGCATGTTTGAAAAGTTCACTGCTATTTAGAGAGCCTGGAGCAGACGGAAAGCACTTCTCTGCGATGGCCGGGAATTGAACCCGGGTCAACTGCTTGGAAGGCAGCTATTCTCACCACTATACCACCATCGCCTGGAAAAGTGCCCAAAGGCCGCTCGGCGCCCAGTTCAACTCCTGTGAATACATCAAGATGGGACGGCTCGAATTTACTAATTGTAGAATGACCTGAAAGTCATCAACTTCATCAGTAAATGTCAGCAACCAAAGTAAATCCAAATAAGACCTTTGCTAATGCTGAAAGAGATTGGATCATGTACAGTTGTTTAAAACTGAAAGTTCCCTTCTTTCATTCAAAAGTTTTACATGTCAGGTTTAAAAGAAAAAAGAACACGAAAGTTTGCTCCATACCAACTGTGCATATGAAATCAACACACCCTGAGATGAAAAATAAGACGTGAGATGTTACAGCCTATTTTCATTTCCAAAACCCAATAGAAAGTAGGACAGAACCAACAGTCCTGAAAGACATATCAGTAGGACGGGGACTTGATGCTTAGTAAAACACAGAAGCTCATGTTTTGCAACTGCTTATCAGACATTTCAGCAGTTTATGGGTTTCTTGACAACACCAAGAGCAACAATGATTTGCATTGCCCATGAACGTTGAAGAGACGAGTAAGATGTTGTAAAAGTGCCCGGTACTGGACATTATTGGTGAGCAAGCGCATTGTAGTGGCTTAAACGTTGTTGGCAGGATTCGAACCTGCGCGGGGAGACCCCAATGGATTTCTAGTCCATCGCCTTGACCACTCGGCCACAACAACGAGATTTGCCTTGCCGCTACAGGTGGAGGTACGACTTTGGGCATCCAGATCCACACTCCAAATCACTGTGCACAGCCCGAAATCAACACAGCCTGAGGTGAGGAATAAGACATGAGATCTCACAGCCTGTTTTCATTTCCAAAACCAAATAAGAAGCAGCACAGACCCAGCCGTCTTGAATGACCTAGTAGTTGGGCATGGTAAGAGGCAGGAGCTAATCAATTGCAATTGCTCATCAACTAGTATGTGCACATGCAACTGCTTTAGCAGTTTATAGCATTCACTTGTGGCTTTCTGGACAACATCAATGAAGGAGGTCTGCAACAATTGGCTTTGCCCATGAATGCTGAAGAGTCTACAAGGGTGTTGACAAATTTCCCAGTACTAGACGTCATTAGCAGGCAAGATCACATTAGGGGGTTGCACGGTGTCTGCAGAATTCAAACCTGTGCGGGGAGACCACAATGGATTTCTAATCCATGGCCTTGACTGCGCAGGCACGACAAAGACATTTGCAGTTCCGCTACAGATTCAGGTACGACTTTGGGCATCCAAGTTCATAGACTACAATCCAGTAACAACACATTGTTGCTCCCTACCACTCAAACCCGAAACATCAGGACTTGACACCAATTGTCTTCAATTGAGCACATGTTGACAGTGCTGGTGAGCGAGCAACCTTACTTGTTGTAAAATATAGCAGAAACAAAAGCCTGACTCAAGGCAAAGGTGCATGCCATGCAACTGTGGCTCAGGGTTGATAAAGGTACCTGCAATCTATTTTGGGAATTGATGAAAGCAATTGTTTTGGTGAATGTGAGCAAGTCCAAAGGGTCCAATCCCTGGCACAGCCACAGCTTTGAAAGGCAATCATTCTCTTGGCTTAACTGGATAGAGAGATACCCAGCAGGATGCAGGTGCAGTTTGAGAAGTCTTTGCTGCACAAGTCACCTGCCCCATATGTGGTGCAGACACACATTCAGCATTTGTTCAAATCTTTGCAAAGGTTATTCAGAGCGAGATGGGAATGTGGTATTGTGAGGAGTACAGGTCACTGTTTTGTGAAGATTTGTCTGCGTCTTCCACTGTCATAGCAGGTATGTTGACTTTGGAGCATGTTTGAAAAGTTCACTGCTATTTAGAGAGCCTGGAGCAGACGGAAAGCATTTCTCTGCGATGGCCGGGAATTGAACCCGGGTCAACTGCTTGGAAGGCAGCTATTCTCACCACTATACCACCATCGCCTGGAAAAGTGCCCAAAGGCCGCTCGGCGCCCAGTTCAACTCCTGTGAATACATCAAGATGGGACGGCTCGAATTTACTAATTGTAGAATGACCTGAAAGTCATCAACTTCATCAGTAAATGTCAGCAACCAAAGTAAATCCAAATAAGACCTTTGCTAATGCTGAAAGAGATTGGATCATGTACAGTTGTTTAAAACTGAAAGTTCCCTTCTTTCATTCAAAAGTTTTACATGTCAGGTTTAAAAGAAAAAAGAACACGAAAGTTTGCTCCATACCAACTGTGCATATGAAATCAACACACCCTGAGATGAAAAATAAGACGTGAGATGTTACAGCCTATTTTCATTTCCAAAACCCAATAGAAAGTAGGACAGAACCAACAGTCCTGAAAGACATATCAGTAGGACGGGGACTTGATGCTTAGTAAAACGCAGAAGCTCATGTTTTGCAACTGCTTATCAGACATTTCAGCAGTTTATGGGTTTCTTGACAACACCAAGAGCAACAATGATTTGCATTGCCCATGAACGTTGAAGAGACGAGTAGGATGTTGTAAAAGTGCCCGGTACTGGACATTATTGGTGAGCAAGCGCATTGTAGTGGCTTAAACGTTGTTGGCAGGATTCGAACCTGCGCGGGGAGACCCCAATGGATTTCTAGTCCATCGCCTTGACCACTCGGCCACAACAACGAGATTTGCCTTGCCGCTACAGGTGGAGGTACGACTTTGGGCATCCAGATCCACACTCCAAATCACTGTGCACAGCCCGAAATCAACACTGCCTGAGGTGAGGAATAAGACATGAGATCTCACAGCCTGTTTTAATTTCCAAAACCAAATAAGAAGCAGCACAGACCCAGCCGTCTTGAATGACCTAGTAGTTGGGCATGGTAAGAGGCAGGAGCTAATCAATTGCAATTGCTCATCAACTAGTATGTGCACATGCAACTGCTTTAGCAGTTTATAGCATTCACTTGTGGCTTTCTGGACAACATCAATGAAGGAGGTCTGCAACAATTGGCTTTGCCCATGAATGCTGAAGAGTCTACAAGGGTGTTGACAAATTTCCCAGTACTAGACGTCATTAGCAGGCAAGATCACATTAGGGGGTTGCACGGTGTCTGCAGAATTCAAACCTGTGCGGGGAGACCACAATGGATTTCTAATCCATGGCCTTGACTGCGCAGGCACGACAAAGACATTTGCAGTTCCGCTACAGATTCAGGTACGACTTTGGGTATCCAAGTTCATAGACTACAATCCAGTAACAACACTTTGTTGCTCCCTACCACTCAAACCCGAAACATCAGGACTTGACACCAATTGTCTTCAATTGAGCACATGTTGACAGTGCTGGTGAGCGAGCAACCTTACTTGTTGTAAAATATAGCAGAAACAAAAGCCTGACTCAAGGCAAAGGTGCATGCCATGCAACTGTGGCTCAGGGTTGATAAAGGTACCTGCAATCTATTTTGGGAATTGATGAAAGCAATTGTTTTGGTGAATGTGAGCAAGTCCAAAGGGTCCAATCCCTGGCACAGCCACAGCTTTGAAAGGCAATCATTCTCTTGGCTTAACTGGACAGAGAGATACCCAGCAGGATGCAGGTGCGGTTTGAGAAGTCTTTGCTGTACAAGTCACCTGCCCCATATGTGGTGCAGACACACATTCAGCATTTGTTCAAATCTTTGCAAAGGTTATTCAGAGCGAGATGGGAATGTGGTATTGTGAGGAGTACAGGTCACTGTTTTGTGAAGATTTGTCTGCGTCTTCCACTGTCATAGCAGGTATGTTGACTTTGGAGCATGTTTGAAAAGTTCACTGCTATTTAGAGAGCCTGGAGCAGACGGAAAGCATTTCTCTGCGATGGCCGGGAATTGAACCCGGGTCAACTGCTTGGAAGGCAGCTATTCTCACCACTATACCACCATCGCCTGGAAAAGTGCCCAAAGGCCGCTCGGCGCCCAGTTCAACTCCTGTGAATACATCAAGATGGGACGGCTCGAATTTACTAATTGTAGAATGACCTGAAAGTCATCAACTTCATCAGTAAATGTCAGCAACCAAAGTAAATCCAAATAAGACCTTTGCTAATGCTGAAAGAGATTGGATCATGTACAGTTGTTTAAAACTGAAAGTTCCCTTCTTTCATTCAAAAGTTTTACATGTCAGGTTTAAAAGAAAAAAGAACACGAAAGTTTGCTCCATACCAACTGTGCATATGAAATCAACACACCCTGAGATGAAAAATAAGACGTGAGATGTTACAGCCTATTTTCATTTCCAAAACCCAATAGAAAGTAGGACAGAACCAACAGTCCTGAAAGACATATCAGTAGGACGGGGACTTGATGCTTAGTAAAACGCAGAAGCTCATGTTTTGCAACTGCTTATCAGACATTTCAGCAGTTTATGGGTTTCTTGACAACACCAAGAGCAACAATGATTTGCATTGCCCATGAACGTTGAAGAGACGAGTAGGATGTTGTAAAAGTGCCCGGTACTGGACATTATTGGTGAGCAAGCGCATTGTAGTGGCTTAAACGTTGTTGGCAGGATTCGAACCTGCGCGGGGAGACCCCAATGGATTTCTAGTCCATCGCCTTGACCACTCGGCCACAACAACGAGATTTGCCTTGCCGCTACAGGTGGAGGTACGACTTTGGGCATCCAGATCCACACTCCAAATCACTGTGCACAGCCCGAAATCAACACTGCCTGAGGTGAGGAATAAGACATGAGATCTCACAGCCTGTTTTCATTTCCAAAACCAAATAAGAAGCAGCACAGACCCAGCCGTCTTGAATGACCTAGTAGTTGGGCATGGTAAGAGGCAGGAGCTAATCAATTGCAATTGCTCATCAACTAGTATGTGCACATGCAACTGCTTTAGCAGTTTATAGCATTCACTTGTGGCTTTCTGGACAACATCAATGAAGGAGGTCTGCAACAATTGGCTTTGCCCATGAATGCTGAAGAGTCTACAAGGGTGTTGACAAATTTCCCAGTACTAGACGTCATTAGCAGGCAAGATCACATTAGGGGGTTGCACGGTGTCTGCAGAATTCAAACCTGTGCGGGGAGACCACAATGGATTTCTAATCCATGGCCTTGACTGCGCAGGCACGACAAAGACATTTGCAGTTCCGCTACAGATTCAGGTACGACTTTGGGCATCCAAGTTCATAGACTACAATCCAGTAACAACACATTGTTGCTCCCTACCACTCAAACCCGAAACATCAGGACTTGACACCAATTGTCTTCAATTGAGCACATGTTGACAGTGCTGGTGAGCGAGCAACCTTACTTGTTGTAAAATTTAGCAGAAACAAAAGCCTGACTCAAGGCAAAGGTGCATGCCATGCAACTGTGGCTCAGGGTTGATAAAGGTACCTGCAATCTATTTTGGGAATTGATAAAAGCAATTGTTTTGGTGAATGTGAGCAAGTCCAAAGGGTCCAATCCCTGGCACAGCCACAGCTTTGAAAGGCAATCATTCTCTTGGCTTAACTGGACAGAGAGATACCAAGCAGGATGCAGGTGCGGTTTGAGAAGTCTTTGCTGCACAAGTCACCTGCCCCATATGTGGTGCAGACACACATTCAGCATTTGTTCAAATCTTTGCAAAGGTTATTCAGAGCGAGATGGGAATGTGGTATTGTGAGGAGTACAGGTCACTGTTTTGTGAAGATTTGTCTGCATCTTCCACTGTCATAGCAGGTATGTTGACTTTGGAGCATGTTTGAAAAGTTCACTGCTATTTAGAGAGCCTGGAGCAGACGGAAAGCACTTCTCTGCGATGGCCGGGAATTGAACCCGGGTCAACTGCTTGGAAGGCAGCTATTCTCACCACTATACCACCATCGCCTGGAAAAGTGCCCAAAGGCCGCTCGGCGCCCAGTTCAACTCCTGTGAATACATCAAGATGGGACGGCTCGAATTTACTAATTGTAGAATGACCTGAAAGTCATCAACTTCATCAGTAAATGTCAGCAACCAAAGTAAATCCAAATAAGACCTTTGCTAATGCTGAAAGAGATTGGATCATGTACAGTTGTTTAAAACTGAAAGTTCCCTTCTTTCATTCAAAAGTTTTACATGTCAGGTTTAAAAGAAAAAAGAACACGAAAGTTTGCTCCATACCAACTGTGCATATGAAATCAACACACCCTGAGATGAAAAATAAGACGTGAGATGTTACAGCCTATTTTCATTTCCAAAACCCAATAGAAAGTAGGACAGAACCAACAGTCCTGAAAGACATATCAGTAGGACGGGGACTTGATGCTTAGTAAAACGCAGAAGCTCATGTTTTGCAACTGCTTATCAGACATTTCAGCAGTTTATGGGTTTCTTGACAACACCAAGAGCAACAATGATTTGCATTGCCCATGAACGTTGAAGAGACGAGTAGGATGTTGTAAAAGTGCCCGGTACTGGACATTATTGGTGAGCAAGCTCATTGTAGTGGCTTAAACGTTGTTGGCAGGATTCGAACCTGCGCGGGGAGACCCCAATGGATTTCTAGTCCATCGCCTTGACCACTCGGCCACAACAACGAGATTTGCCTTGCCGCTACAGGTGGAGGTACGACTTTGGGCATCCAGATCCACACTCCAAATCACTGTGCACAGCCCGAAATCAACACTGCCTGAGGTGAGGAATAAGACATGAGATCTCACAGCCTGTTTTCATTTCCAAAACCAAATAAGAAGCAGCACAGACCCAGCCGTCTTGAATGACCTAGTAGTTGGGCATGGTAAGAGGCAGAAGCTAATCAATTGCAATTGCTCATCAACTAGTATGTGCACATGCAACTGCTTTAGCAGTTTATAGCATTCACTTGTGGCTTTCTGGACAACATCAATGAAGGAGGTCTGCAACAATTGGCTTTGCCCATGAATGCTGAAGAGTCTACAAGGGTGTTGACAAATTTCCCAGTACTAGACGTCATTAGCAGGCAAGATCACATTAGGGGGTTGCACGGTGTCTGCAGAATTCAAACCTGTGCGGGGAGACCACAATGGATTTCTAATCCATGGCCTTGACTGCGCAGGCACGACAAAGACATTTGCAGTTCCGCTACAGATTCAGGTACGACTTTGGGCATCCAAGTTCATAGACTACAATCCAGTAACAACACATTGTTGCTCCCTACCACTCAAACCCGAAACATCAGGACTTGACACCAATTGTCTTCAATTGAGCACATGTTGACAGTGCTGGTGAGCGAGCAACCTTACTTGTTGTAAAATATAGCAGAAACAAAAGCCTGACTCAAGGCAAAGGTGCATGCCATGCAACTGTGGCTCAGGGTTGATAAAGGTACCTGCAATCTATTTTGGGAATTGATGAAAGCAATTGTTTTGGTGAATGTGAGCAAGTCCAAAGGGTCCAATCCCTGGCACAGCCACAGCTTTGAAAGGCAATCATTCTCTTGGCTTAACTGGACAGAGAGATTGTTTGAGAAGTCTTTGCTGCACAAGTCACCTGCCCCATATGTGGTGCAGACACACATTCAGCATTTGTTCAAATCTTTGCAAAGGTTATTCAGAGCGAGATGGGAATGTGGTATTGTGAGGAGTACAGGTCACTGTTTTGTGAAGATTTGTCTGCGTCTTCCACTGTCATAGCAGGTATGTTGACTTTGGAGCATGTTTGAAAAGTTCACTGCTATTTAGAGAGCCTGGAGCAGACGGAAAGCATTTCTCTGCGATGGCCGGGAATTGAACCCGGGTCAACTGCTTGGAAGGCAGCTATTCTCACCACTATACCACCATCGCCTGGAAAAGTGCCCAAAGGCCGCTCGGCGCCCAGTTCAACTCCTGTGAATACATCAAGATGGGACGGCTCGAATTTACTAATTGTAGAATGACCTGAAAGTCATCAACTTCATCAGTAAATGTCAGCAACCAAAGTAAATCCAAATAAGACCTTTGCTAATGCTGAAAGAGATTGGATCATGTACAGTTGTTTAAAACTGAAAGTTCCCTTCTTTCATTCAAAAGTTTTACATGTCAGGTTTAAAAGAAAAAAGAACACGAAAGTTTGCTCCATACCAACTGTGCATATGAAATCAACACACCCTGAGATGAAAAATAAGACGTGAGATGTTACAGCCTATTTTCATTTCCAAAACCCAATAGAAAGTAGGACAGAACCAACAGTCCTGAAAGACATATCAGTAGGACGGGGACTTGATGCTTAGTAAAACGCAGAAGCTCATGTTTTGCAACTGCTTATCAGACATTTCAGCAGTTTATGGGTTTCTTGACAACACCAAGAGCAACAATGATTTGCATTGCCCATGAACGTTGAAGAGACGAGTAGGATGTTGTAAAAGTGCCCGGTACTGGACATTATTGGTGAGCAAGCGCATTGTAGTGGCTTAAACGTTGTTGGCAGGATTCGAACCTGCGCGGGGAGACCCCAATGGATTTCTAGTCCATCGCCTTGACCACTCGGCCACAACAACGAGATTTGCCTTGCCGCTACAGGTGGAGGTACGACTTTGGGCATCCAGATCCACACTCCAAATCACTGTGCACAGCCCGAAATCAACACTGCCTGAGGTGAGGAATAAGACATGAGATCTCACAGCCTGTTTTCATTTCCAAAACCAAATAAGAAGCAGCACAGACCCAGCCGTCTTGAATGACCTAGTAGTTGGGCATGGTAAGAGGCAGGAGCTAATCAATTGCAATTGCTCATCAACTAGTATGTGCACATGCAACTGCTTTAGCAGTTTATAGCATTCACTTGTGGCTTTCTGGACAACATCAATGAAGGAGGTCTGCAACAATTGGCTTTGCCCATGAATGCTGAAGAGTCTACAAGGGTGTTGACAAATTTCCCAGTACTAGACGTCATTAGCAGGCAAGATCACATTAGGGGGTTGCACGGTGTCTGCAGAATTCAAACCTGTGCGGGGAGACCACAATGGATTTCTAATCCATGGCCTTGACTGCGCAGGCACGACAAAGACATTTGCAGTTCCGCTACAGATTCAGGTACGACTTTGGGCATCCAAGTTCATAGACTACAATCCAGTAACAACACATTGTTGCTCCCTACCACTCAAACCCGAAACATCAGGACTTGACACCAATTGTCTTCAATTGAGCACATGTTGACAGTGCTGGTGAGCGAGCAACCTTACTTGTTGTAAAATATAGCAGAAACAAAAGCCTGACTCAAGGCAAAGGTGCATGCCATGCAACTGTGGCTCAGGGTTGATAAAGGTACCTGCAATCTATTTTGGGAATTGATGAAAGCAATTGTTTTGGTGAATGTGAGCAAGTCCAAAGGGTCCAATCCCTGGCACAGCCACAGCTTTGAAAGGCAATCATTCTCTTGGCTTAACTGGACAGAGAGATACCCAGCAGGATGCAGGTGCAGTTTGAGAAGTCTTTGCTGCACAAGTCACCTGCCCCATATGTGGTGCAGACACACATTCAGCATTTGTTCAAATCTTTGCAAAGGTTATTCAGAGCGAGATGGGAATGTGGTATTGTGAGGAGTACAGGTCACTGTTTTGTGAAGATTTGTCTGCGTCTTCCACTGTCATAGCAGGTATGTTGACTTTGGAGCATGTTTGAAAAGTTCACTGCTATTTAGAGAGCCTGGAGCAGACGGAAAGCATTTCTCTGCGATGGCCGGGAATTGAACCCGGGTCAACTGCTTGGAAGGCAGCTATTCTCACCACTATACCACCATCGCCTGGAAAAGTGCCCAAAGGCCGCTCGGCGCCCAGTTCAACTCCTGTGAATACATCAAGATGGGACGGCTCGAATTTACTAATTGTAGAATGACCTGAAAGTCATCAACTTCATCAGTAAATGTCAGCAACCAAAGTAAATCCAAATAAGACCTTTGCTAATGCTGAAAGAGATTGGATCATGTACAGTTGTTTAAAACTGAAAGTTCCCTTCTTTCATTCAAAAGTTTTACATGTCAGGGTTAAAAGAAAAAAGAACACGAAAGTTTGCTCCATACCAACTGTGCATATGAAATCAACACACCCTGAGATGAAAAATAAGACGTGAGATGTTACAGCCTATTTTCATTTCCAAAACCCAATAGAAAGTAGGACAGAACCAACAGTCCTGAAAGACATATCAGTAGGACGGGGACTTGATGCTTAGTAAAACGCAGAAGCTCATGTTTTGCAACTGCTTATCAGACATTTCAGCAGTTTATGGGTTTCTTGACAACACCAAGAGCAACAATGATTTGCATTGCCCATGAACGTTGAAGAGACGAGTAGGATGTTGTAAAAGTGCCCGGTACTGGACATTATTGGTGAGCAAGCGCATTGTAGTGGCTTAAACGTTGTTGGCAGGATTCGAACCTGCGCGGGGAGACCCCAATGGATTTCTAGTCCATCGCCTTGACCACTCGGCCACAACAACGAGATTTGCCTTGCCGCTACAGGTGGAGGTACGACTTTGGGCATCCAGATCCACACTCCAAATCACTGTGCACAGCCCGAAATCAACACTGCCTGAGGTGAGGAATAAGACATGAGATCTCACAGCCTGTTTTCATTTCCAAAACCAAATAAGAAGCAGCACAGACCCAGCCGTCTTGAATGACCTAGTAGTTGGGCATGGTAAGAGGCAGGAGCTAATCAATTGCAATTGCTCATCAACTAGTATGTGCACATGCAACTGCTTTAGCAGTTTATAGCATTCACTTGTGGCTTTCTGGACAACATCAATGAAGGAGGTCTGCAACAATTGGCTTTGCCCATGAATGCTGAAGAGTCTACAAGGGTGTTGACAAATTTCCCAGTACTAGACGTCATTAGCAGGCAAGATCACATTAGGGGGTTGCACGGTGTCTGCAGAATTCAAACCTGTGCGGGGAGACCACAATGGATTTCTAATCCATGGCCTTGACTGCGCAGGCACGACAAAGACATTTGCAGTTCCGCTACAGATTCAGGTACGACTTTGGGTATCCAAGTTCATAGACTACAATCCAGTAACAACACTTTGTTGCTCCCTACCACTCAAACCCGAAACATCAGGACTTGACACCAATTGTCTTCAATTGAGCACATGTTGACAGTGCTGGTGAGCGAGCAACCTTACTTGTTGTAAAATATAGCAGAAACAAAAGCCTGACTCAAGGCAAAGGTGCATGCCATGCAACTGTGGCTCAGGGTTGATAAAGGTACCTGCAATCTATTTTGGGAATTGATGAAAGCAATTGTTTTGGTGAATGTGAGCAAGTCCAAAGGGTCCAATCCCTGGCACAGCCACAGCTTTGAAAGGCAATCATTCTCTTGGCTTAACTGGACAGAGAGATACCCAGCAGGATGCAGGTGCGGTTTGAGAAGTCTTTGCTGTACAAGTCACCTGCCCCATATGTGGTGCAGACACACATTCAGCATTTGTTCAAATCTTTGCAAAGGTTATTCAGAGCGAGATGGGAATGTGGTATTGTGAGGAGTACAGGTCACTGTTTTGTGAAGATTTGTCTGCGTCTTCCACTGTCATAGCAGGTATGTTGACTTTGGAGCATGTTTGAAAAGTTCACTGCTATTTAGAGAGCCTGGAGCAGACGGAAAGCATTTCTCTGCGATGGCCGGGAATTGAACCCGGGTCAACTGCTTGGAAGGCAGCTATTCTCACCACTATACCACCATCGCCTGGAAAAGTGCCCAAAGGCCGCTCGGCGCCCAGTTCAACTCCTGTGAATACATCAAGATGGGACGGCTCGAATTTACTAATTGTAGAATGACCTGAAAGTCATCAACTTCATCAGTAAATGTCAGCAACCAAAGTAAATCCAAATAAGACCTTTGCTAATGCTGAAAGAGATTGGATCATGTACAGTTGTTTAAAACTGAAAGTTCCCTTCTTTCATTCAAAAGTTTTACATGTCAGGTTTAAAAGAAAAAAGAACACGAAAGTTTGCTCCATACCAACTGTGCATATGAAATCAACACACCCTGAGATGAAAAATAAGACGTGAGATGTTACAGCCTATTTTCATTTCCAAAACCCAATAGAAAGTAGGACAGAACCAACAGTCCTGAAAGACATATCAGTAGGACGGGGACTTGATGCTTAGTAAAACACAGAAGCTCATGTTTTGCAACTGCTTATCAGACATTTCAGCAGTTTATGGGTTTCTTGACAACACCAAGAGCAACAATGATTTGCATTGCCCATGAACGTTGAAGAGACGAGTAGGATGTTGTAAAAGTGCCCGGTACTGGACATTATTGGTGAGCAAGCGCATTGTAGTGGCTTAAACGTTGTTGGCAGGATTCGAACCTGCGCGGGGAGACCCCAATGGATTTCTAGTCCATCGCCTTGACCACTCGGCCACAACAACGAGATTTGTCTTGCCGCTACAGGTGGAGGTATGACTTTGGGCATCCAGATCCACACTCCAAATCACTGTGCACAGCCCGAAATCAACACAGCCTGAGGTGAGGAATAAGACATGAGATCTCACAGCCTGTTTTCATTTCCAAAACCAAATAAGAAGCAGCACAGACCCAGCCGTCTTGAATGACCTAGTAGTTGGGCATGGTAAGAGGCAGGAGCTAATCAATTGCAATTGCTCATCAACTAGTATGTGCACATGCAACTGCTTTAGCAGTTTATAGCATTCACTTGTGGCTTTCTGGACAACATCAATGAAGGAGGTCTGCAACAATTGGCTTTGCCCATGAATGCTGAAGAGTCTACAAGGGTGTTGACAAATTTCCCAGTACTAGACGTCATTAGCAGGCAAGATCACATTAGGGGGTTGCACGGTGTCTGCAGAATTCAAACCTGTGCGGGGAGACCACAATGGATTTCTAATCCATGGCCTTGACTGCGCAGGCACGACAAAGACATTTGCAGTTCCGCTACAGATTCAGGTACGACTTTGGGCATCCAAGTTCATAGACTACAATCCAGTAACAACACATTGTTGCTCCCTACCACTCAAACCCGAAACATCAGGACTTGACACCAATTGTCTTCAATTGAGCACATGTTGACAGTGCTGGTGAGCGAGCAACCTTACTTGTTGTAAAATATAGCAGAAACAAAAGCCTGACTCAAGGCAAAGGTGCATGCCATGCAACTGTGGCTCAGGGTTGATAAAGGTACCTGCAATCTATTTTGGGAATTGATGAAAGCAATTGTTTTGGTGAATGTGAGCAAGTCCAAAGGGTCCAATCCCTGGCACAGCCACAGCTTTGAAAGGCAATCATTCTCTTGGCTTAACTGGACAGAGAGATTGTTTGAGAAGTCTTTGCTGCACAAGTCACCTGCCCCATATGTGGTGCAGACACACATTCAGCATTTGTTCAAATCTTTGCAAAGGTTATTCAGAGCGAGATGGGAATGTGGTATTGTGAGGAGTACAGGTCACTGTTTTGTGAAGATTTGTCTGCGTCTTCCACTGTCATAGCAGGTATGTTGACTTTGGAGCATGTTTGAAAAGTTCACTGCTATTTAGAGAGCCTGGAGCAGACGGAAAGCATTTCTCTGCGATGGCCGGGAATTGAACCCGGGTCAACTGCTTGGAAGGCAGCTATTCTCACCACTATACCACCATCGCCTGGAAAAGTGCCCAAAGGCCGCTCGGCGCCCAGTTCAACTCCTGTGAATACATCAAGATGGGACGGCTCGAATTTACTAATTGTAGAATGACCTGAAAGTCATCAACTTCATCAGTAAATGTCAGCAACCAAAGTAAATCCAAATAAGACCTTTGCTAATGCTGAAAGAGATTGGATCATGTACAGTTGTTTAAAACTGAAAGTTCCCTTCTTTCATTCAAAAGTTTTACATGTCAGGTTTAAAAGAAAAAAGAACACGAAAGTTTGCTCCATACCAACTGTGCATATGAAATCAACACACCCTGAGATGAAAAATAAGACGTGAGATGTTACAGCCTATTTTCATTTCCAAAACCCAATAGAAAGTAGGACAGAACCAACAGTCCTGAAAGACATATCAGTAGGACGGGGACTTGATGCTTAGTAAAACGCAGAAGCTCATGTTTTGCAACTGCTTATCAGACATTTCAGCAGTTTATGGGTTTCTTGACAACACCAAGAGCAACAATGATTTGCATTGCCCATGAACGTTGAAGAGACGAGTAGGATGTTGTAAAAGTGCCCGGTACTGGACATTATTGGTGAGCAAGCGCATTGTAGTGGCTTAAACGTTGTTGGCAGGATTCGAACCTGCGCGGGGAGACCCCAATGGATTTCTAGTCCATCGCCTTGACCACTCGGCCACAACAACGAGATTTGCCTTGCCGCTACAGGTGGAGGTACGACTTTGGGCATCCAGATCCACACTCCAAATCACTGTGCACAGCCCGAAATCAACACTGCCTGAGGTGAGGAATAAGACATGAGATCTCACAGCCTGTTTTCATTTCCAAAACCAAATAAGAAGCAGCACAGACCCAGCCGTCTTGAATGACCTAGTAGTTGGGCATGGTAAGAGGCAGGAGCTAATCAATTGCAATTGCTCATCAACTAGTATGTGCACATGCAACTGCTTTAGCAGTTTATAGCATTCACTTGTGGCTTTCTGGACAACATCAATGAAGGAGGTCTGCAACAATTGGCTTTGCCCATGAATGCTGAAGAGTCTACAAGGGTGTTGACAAATTTCCCAGTACTAGACGTCATTAGCAGGCAAGATCACATTAGGGGGTTGCACGGTGTCTGCAGAATTCAAACCTGTGCGGGGAGACCACAATGGATTTCTAATCCATGGCCTTGACTGCGCAGGCACGACAAAGACATTTGCAGTTCCGCTACAGATTCAGGTACGACTTTGGGCATCCAAGTTCATAGACTACAATCCAGTAACAACACATTGTTGCTCCCTACCACTCAAACCCGAAACATCAGGACTTGACACCAATTGTCTTCAATTGAGCACATGTTGACAGTGCTGGTGAGCGAGCAACCTTACTTGTTGTAAAATATAGCAGAAACAAAAGCCTGACTCAAGGCAAAGGTGCATGCCATGCAACTGTGGCTCAGGGTTGATAAAGGTACCTGCAATCTATTTTGGGAATTGATGAAAGCAATTGTTTTGGTGAATGTGAGCAAGTCCAAAGGGTCCAATCCCTGGCACAGCCACAGCTTTGAAAGGCAATCATTCTCTTGGCTTAACTGGATAGAGAGATACCCAGCAGGATGCAGGTGCAGTTTGAGAAGTCTTTGCTGCACAAGTCACCTGCCCCATATGTGGTGCAGACACACATTCAGCATTTGTTCAAATCTTTGCAAAGGTTATTCAGGGCGAGATGGGAATGTGGTATTGTGAGGAGTACAGGTCACTGTTTTGTGAAGATTTGTCTGTGTCTTCCACTGTCATAGCAGGTATGTTGACTTTGGAGCATGTTTGAAAAGTTCACTGCTATTTAGAGAGCCTGGAGCAGATGGAAAGCATTTCTCTGCGATGGCTGGGAATTGAACCTGGGTCAATTGCTTGGAAGGCAGCTATTCTCACCACCATCGCCTAGAAAAGTGCCCAAAGGCCGCTCGGCGCCCAGTTCAACTCCTGTGAATACATCAAGATGGGACGGCTCGAATTTACTAATTGTAGAATGACCTGAAAGTCATCAACTTCATCAGTAAATGTCAGCAACCAAAGTAAATCCAAATAAGACCTTTGCTAATGCGGAAAGAGATTGGATCATGTACAGTTGTTTAAAACTGAAAGTTCCTTTCTTTCATTCAAAAGTTTTACATGTCAGGTTTAAAAGAAAAAAGAACACGAAAGTTTGCTCCATACCAACTGTGCATATGAAATCAACACACCCTGAGATGAAAAATAAGACGTGAGATGTTACAGCCTATTTTCATTTCCAAAACCCAATAGAAAGTAGGACAGAACCAACAGTCCTGAAAGACATATCAGTAGGACGGGGACTTGATGCTTAGTAAAACGCAGAAGCTCATGTTTTGCAACTGCTTATCAGACATTTCAGCAGTTTACGGGTTTCTTGACAACACCAAGAGCAACAATGATTTGCATTGCCCATGAACGTTGAAGAGACGAGTAGGATGTTGTAAAAGTGCCCGGTACTGGACATTATTGGTGAGCAAGCGCATTGTAGTGGCTTAAACGTTGTTGGCAGGATTCGAACCTGCGCGGGGAGACCCCAATGGATTTCTAGTCCATCGCCTTGACCACTCGGCCACAACAACGAGATTTGCCTTGCCGCTACAGGTGGAGGTATGACTTTGGGCATCCAGATCCACACTCCAAATCACTGTGCACAGCCCGAAATCAACACAGCCTGAGGTGAGGAATAAGACATGAGATCTCACAGCCTGTTTTCATTTCCAAAACCAAATAAGAAGCAGCACAGACCCAGCCGTCTTGAATGACCTAGTAGTTGGGCATGGTAAGAGGCAGGAGCTAATCAATTGCAATTGCTCATCAACTAGTATGTGCACATGCAACTGCTTTAGCAGTTTATAGCATTCACTTGTGGCTTTCTGGACAACATCAATGAAGGAGGTCTGCAACAATTGGCTTTGCCCATGAATGCTGAAGAGTCTACAAGGGTGTTGACAAATTTCCCAGTACTAGACGTCATTAGCAGGCAAGATCACATTAGGGGGTTGCACGGTGTCTGCAGAATTCAAACCTGTGCGGGGAGACCACAATGGATTTCTAATCCATGGCCTTGACTGCGCAGGCACGACAAAGACATTTGCAGTTCCGCTACAGATTCAGGTACGACTTTGGGCATCCAAGTTCATAGACTACAATCCAGTAACAACACATTGTTGCTCCCTACCACTCAAACCCGAAACATCAGGACTTGACACCAATTGTCTTCAATTGAGCACATGTTGACAGTGCTGGTGAGCGAGCAACCTTACTTGTTGTAAAATATAGCAGAAACAAAAGCCTGACTCAAGGCAAAGGTGCATGCCATGCAACTGTGGCTCAGGGTTGATAAAGGTACCTGCAATCTATTTTGGGAATTGATGAAAGCAATTGTTTTGGTGAATGTGAGCAAGTCCAAAGGGTCCAATCCCTGGCACAGCCACAGCTTTGAAAGGCAATCATTCTCTTGGCTTAACTGGACAGAGAGATTGTTTGAGAAGTCTTTGCTGCACAAGTCACCTGCCCCATATGTGGTGCAGACACACATTCAGCATTTGTTCAAATCTTTGCAAAGGTTATTCAGAGCGAGATGGGAATGTGGTATTGTGAGGAGTACAGGTCACTGTTTTGTGAAGATTTGTCTGCGTCTTCCACTGTCATAGCAGGTATGTTGACTTTGGAGCATGTTTGAAAAGTTCACTGCTATTTAGAGAGCCTGGAGCAGACGGAAAGCATTTCTCTGCGATGGCCGGGAATTGAACCCGGGTCAACTGCTTGGAAGGCAGCTATTCTCACCACTATACCACCATCGCCTGGAAAAGTGCCCAAAGGCTGCTCGGCGCCCAGTTCAACTCCTGTGAATACATCAAGATGGGACGGCTCGAATTTACTAATTGTAGAATGACCTGAAAGTCATCAACTTCATCAGTAAATGTCAGCAACCAAAGTAAATCCAAATAAGACCTTTGCTAATGCTGAAAGAGATTGGATCATGTACAGTTGTTTAAAACTGAAAGTTCCCTTCTTTCATTCAAAAGTTTTACATGTCAGGTTTAAAAGAAAAAAGAACACGAAAGTTTGCTCCATACCAACTGTGCATATGAAATCAACACACCCTGAGATGAAAAATAAGACGTGAGATGTTACAGCCTATTTTCATTTCCAAAACCCAATAGAAAGTAGGACAGAACCAACAGTCCTGAAAGACATATCAGTAGGACGGGGACTTGATGCTTAGTAAAACGCAGAAGCTCATGTTTTGCAACTGCTTATCAGACATTTCAGCAGTTTATGGGTTTCTTGACAACACCAAGAGCAACAATGATTTGCATTGCCCATGAACGTTGAAGAGACGAGTAGGATGTTGTAAAAGTGCCCGGTACTGGACATTATTGGTGAGCAAGCGCATTGTAGTGGCTTAAACGTTGTTGGCAGGATTCGAACCTGCGCGGGGAGACCCCAATGGATTTCTAGTCCATCGCCTTGACCACTCGGCCACAACAACGAGATTTGCCTTGCCGCTACAGGTGGAGGTACGACTTTGGGCATCCAGATCCACACTCCAAATCACTGTGCACAGCCCGAAATCAACACTGCCTGAGGTGAGGAATAAGACATGAGATCTCACAGCCTGTTTTCATTTCCAAAACCAAATAAGAAGCAGCACAGACCCAGCCGTCTTGAATGACCTAGTAGTTGGGCATGGTAAGAGGCAGGAGCTAATCAATTGCAATTGCTCATCAACTAGTATGTGCACATGCAACTGCTTTAGCAGTTTATAGCATTCACTTGTGGCTTTCTGGACAACATCAATGAAGGAGGTCTGCAACAATTGGCTTTGCCCATGAATGCTGAAGAGTCTACAAGGGTGTTGACAAATTTCCCAGTACTAGACGTCATTAGCAGGCAAGATCACATTAGGGGGTTGCACGGTGTCTGCAGAATTCAAACCTGTGCGGGGAGATCACAATGGATTTCTAATCCATGGCCTTGACTGCGCAGGCACGACAAAGACATTTGCAGTTCCGCTACAGATTCAGGTACGACTTTGGGCATCCAAGTTCATAGACTACAATCCAGTAACAACACATTGTTGCTCCCTACCACTCAAACCCGAAACATCAGGACTTGACACCAATTGTCTTCAATTGAGCACATGTTGACAGTGCTGGTGAGCGAGCAACCTTACTTGTTGTAAAATATAGCAGAAACAAAAGCCTGACTCAAGGCAAAGGTGCATGCCATGCAACTGTGGCTCAGGGTTGATAAAGGTACCTGCAATCTATTTTGGGAATTGATGAAAGCAATTGTTTTGGTGAATGTGAGCAAGTCCAAAGGGTCCAATCCCTGGCACAGCCACAGCTTTGAAAGGCAATCATTCTCTTGGCTTAACTGGACAGAGAGATACCCAGCAGGATGCAGGTGCGGTTTGAGAAGTCTTTGCTGCACAAGTCACCTGCCCCATATGTGGTGCAGACACACATTCAGCATTTGTTCAAATCTTTGCAAAGGTTATTCAGAGCGAGATGGGAATGTGGTATTGTGAGGAGTACAGGTCACTGTTTTGTGAAGATTTGTCTGCGTCTTCCACTGTCATAGCAGGTATGTTGACTTTGGAGCATGTTTGAAAAGTTCACTGCTATTTAGAGAGCCTGGAGCAGACGGAAAGCATTTCTCTGCGATGGCCGGGAATTGAACCCGGGTCAACTGCTTGGAAGGCAGCTATTCTCACCACTATACCACCATCGCCTGGAAAAGTGCCCAAAGGCCGCTCGGCGCCCAGTTCAACTCCTGTGAATACATCAAGATGGGACGGCTCGAATTTACTAATTGTAGAATGACCTGAAAGTCATCAACTTCATCAGTAAATGTCAGCAACCAAAGTAAATCCAAATAAGACCTTTGCTAATGCTGAAAGAGATTGGATCATGTACAGTTGTTTAAAACTGAAAGTTCCCTTCTTTCATTCAAAAGTTTTACATGTCAGGTTTAAAAGAAAAAAGAACACGAAAGTTTGCTCCATACCAACTGTGCATATGAAATCAACACACCCTGAGATGAAAAATAAGACGTGAGATGTTACAGCCTATTTTCATTTCCAAAACCCAATAGAAAGTAGGAGAGAACCAACAGTCCTGAAAGACATATCAGTAGGACGGGGACTTGATGCTTAGTAAAACGCAGAAGCTCATGTTTTGCAACTGCTTATCAGACATTTCAGCAGTTTATGGGTTTCTTGACAACACCAAGAGCAACAATGATTTGCATTGCCCATGAACGTTGAAGAGACGAGTAGGATGTTGTAAAAGTGCCCGGTACTGGACATTATTGGTGAGCAAGCGCATTGTAGTGGCTTAAACGTTGTTGGCAGGATTCGAACCTGCGCGGGGAGACCCCAATGGATTTCTAGTCCATCGCCTTGACCACTCGGCCACAACAACGAGATTTGCCTTGCCGCTACAGGTGGAGGTATGACTTTGGGCATCCAGATCCACACTCCAAATCACTGTGCACAGCCCGAAATCAACACAGCCTGAGGTGAGGAATAAGACATGAGATCTCACAGCCTGTTTTCATTTCCAAAACCAAATAAGAAGCAGCACAGACCCAGCCGTCTTGAATGACCTAGTAGTTGGGCATGGTAAGAGGCAGGAGCTAATCAATTGCAATTGCTCATCAACTAGTATGTGCACATGCAACTGCTTTAGCAGTTTATAGCATTCACTTGTGGCTTTCTGGACAACATCAATGAAGGAGGTCTGCAACAATTGGCTTTGCCCATGAATGCTGAAGAGTCTACAAGGGTGTTGACAAATTTCCCAGTACTAGACGTCATTAGCAGGCAAGATCACATTAGGGGGTTGCACGGTGTCTGCAGAATTCAAACCTGTGCGGGGAGACCACAATGGATTTCTAATCCATGGCCTTGACTGCGCAGGCACGACAAAGACATTTGCAGTTCCGCTACAGATTCAGGTACGACTTTGGGCATCCAAGTTCATAGACTACAATCCAGTAACAACACATTGTTGCTCCCTACCACTCAAACCCGAAACATCAGGACTTGACACCAATTGTCTTCAATTGAGCACATGTTGACAGTGCTGGTGAGCGAGCAACCTTACTTGTTGTAAAATATAGCAGAAACAAAAGCCTGACTCAAGGCAAAGGTGCATGCCATGCAACTGTGGCTCAGGGTTGATAAAGGTACCTGCAATCTATTTTGGGAATTGATGAAAGCAATTGTTTTGGTGAATGTGAGCAAGTCCAAAGGGTCCAATCCCTGGCACAGCCACAGCTTTGAAAGGCAATCATTCTCTTGGCTTAACTGGACAGAGAGATTGTTTGAGAAGTCTTTGCTGCACAAGTCACCTGCCCCATATGTGGTGCAGACACACATTCAGCATTTGTTCAAATCTTTGCAAAGGTTATTCAGAGCGAGATGGGAATGTGGTATTGTGAGGAGTACAGGTCACTGTTTTGTGAAGATTTGTCTGCGTCTTCCACTGTCATAGCAGGTATGTTGACTTTGGAGCATGTTTGAAAAGTTCACTGCTATTTAGAGAGCCTGGAGCAGACGGAAAGCATTTCTCTGCGATGGCCGGGAATTGAACCCGGGTCAACTGCTTGGAAGGCAGCTATTCTCACCACTATACCACCATCGCCTGGAAAAGTGCCCAAAGGCCGCTCGGCGCCCAGTTCAACTCCTGTGAATACATCAAGATGGGACGGCTCGAATTTACTAATTGTAGAATGACCTGAAAGTCATCAACTTCATCAGTAAATGTCAGCAACCAAAGTAAATCCAAATAAGACCTTTGCTAATGCTGAAAGAGATTGGATCATGTACAGTTGTTTAAAACTGAAAGTTCCCTTCTTTCATTCAAAAGTTTTACATGTCAGGTTTAAAAGAAAAAAGAACACGAAAGTTTGCTCCATACCAACTGTGCATATGAAATCAACACACCCTGAGATGAAAAATAAGACGTGAGATGTTACAGCCTATTTTCATTTCCAAAACCCAATAGAAAGTAGGACAGAACCAACAGTCCTGAAAGACATATCAGTAGGACGGGGACTTGATGCTTAGTAAAACGCAGAAGCTCATGTTTTGCAACTGCTTATCAGACATTTCAGCAGTTTATGGGTTTCTTGACAACACCAAGAGCAACAATGATTTGCATTGCCCATGAACGTTGAAGAGACGAGTAGGATGTTGTAAAAGTGCCCGGTACTGGACATTATTGGTGAGCAAGCGCATTGTAGTGGCTTAAACGTTGTTGGCAGGATTCGAACCTGCGCGGGGAGACCCCAATGGATTTCTAGTCCATCGCCTTGACCACTCGGCCACAACAACGAGATTTGCCTTGCCGCTACAGGTGGAGGTACGACTTTGGGCATCCAGATCCACACTCCAAATCACTGTGCACAGCCCGAAATCAACACTGCCTGAGGTGAGGAATAAGACATGAGATCTCACAGCCTGTTTTCATTTCCAAAACCAAATAAGAAGCAGCACAGACCCAGCCGTCTTGAATGACCTAGTAGTTGGGCATGGTAAGAGGCAGGAGCTAATCAATTGCAATTGCTCATCAACTAGTATGTGCACATGCAACTGCTTTAGCAGTTTATAGCATTCACTTGTGGCTTTCTGGACAACATCAATGAAGGAGGTCTGCAACAATTGGCTTTGCCCATGAATGCTGAAGAGTCTACAAGGGTGTTGACAAATTTCCCAGTACTAGACGTCATTAGCAGGCAAGATCACATTAGGGGGTTGCACGGTGTCTGCAGAATTCAAACCTGTGCGGGGAGACCACAATGGATTTCTAATCCATGGCCTTGACTGCGCAGGCACGACAAAGACATTTGCAGTTCCGCTACAGATTCAGGTACGACTTTGGGCATCCAAGTTCATAGACTACAATCCAGTAACAACACATTGTTGCTCCCTACCACTCAAACCCGAAACATCAGGACTTGACACCAATTGTCTTCAATTGAGCACATGTTGACAGTGCTGGTGAGCGAGCAACCTTACTTGTTGTAAAATATAGCAGAAACAAAAGCCTGACTCAAGGCAAAGGTGCATGCCATGCAACTGTGGCTCAGGGTTGATAAAGGTACCTGCAATCTATTTTGGGAATTGATGAAAGCAATTGTTTTGGTGAATGTGAGCAAGTCCAAAGGGTCCAATCCCTGGCACAGCCACAGCTTTGAAAGGCAATCATTCTCTTGGCTTAACTGGATAGAGAGATACCCAGCAGGATGCAGGTGCAGTTTGAGAAGTCTTTGTTGCACAAGTCACCTGCCCCATATGTGGTGCAGACACACATTCAGCATTTGTTCAAATCTTTGCAAAGGTTATTCAGGGCGAGATGGGAATGTGGTATTGTGAGGAGTACAGGTCACTGTTTTGTGAAGATTTGTCTGTGTCTTCCACTGTCATAGCAGGTATGTTGACTTTGGAGCATGTTTGAAAAGTTCACTGCTATTTAGAGAGCCTGGAGCAGATGGAAAGCATTTCTCTGCGATGGCTGGGAATTGAACCTGGGTCAATTTCTTGGAAGGCAGCTATTCTCACCACCATCGCCTGGTAAAGTGCCCAAAGGCCGCTCGGCGCCCAGTTCAACTCCTGTGAATACATCAAGATGGGACGGCTCGAATTTACTAATTGTAGAATGACCTGAAAGTCATCAACTTCATCAGTAAATGTCAGCAACCAAAGTAAATCCAAATAAGACCTTTGCTAATGCTGAAAGAGATTGGATCATGTACAGTTGTTTAAAACTGAAAGTTCCCTTCTTTCATTCAAAAGTTTTACATGTCAGGTTTAAAAGAAAAAAGAACACGAAAGTTTGCTCCATACCAACTGTGCATATGAAATCAACACACCCTGAGATGAAAAATAAGACGTGAGATGTTACAGCCTATTTTCATTTCCAAAACCCAATAGAAAGTAGGAGAGAACCAACAGTCCTGAAAGACATATCAGTAGGACGGGGACTTGATGCTTAGTAAAACGCAGAAGCTCATGTTTTGCAACTGCTTATCAGACATTTCAGCAGTTTATGGGTTTCTTGACAACACCAAGAGCAACAATGATTTGCATTGCCCATGAACGTTGAAGAGACGAGTAGGATGTTGTAAAAGTGCCCGGTACTGGACATTATTGGTGAGCAAGCGCATTGTAGTGGCTTAAACGTTGTTGGCAGGATTCGAACCTGCGCGGGGAGACCCCAATGGATTTCTAGTCCATCGCCTTGACCACTCGCCACAACAACGAGATTTGCCTTGCCGCTACAGGTGGAGGTACGACTTTGGGCATCCAGATCCACACTCCAAATCACTGTGCACAGCCCGAAATCAACACTGCCTGAGGTGAGGAATAAGACATGAGATCTCACAGCCTGTTTTCATTTCCAAAACCAAATAAGAAGCAGCACAGACCCAGTCGTCTTGAATGACCTAGTAGTTGGGCATGGTAAGAGGCAGGAGCTAATCAATTGCAATTGCTCATCAACTAGTATGTGCACATGCAACTGCTTTAGCAGCTTATAGCATTCACTTGTGGCTTTCTGGACAACATCAATGAAGGAGGTCTGCAACAATTGGCTTTGCCCATGAATGCTGAAGAGTCTACAAGGGTGTTGACAAATTTCCCAGTACTAGACGTCATTAGCAGGCAAGATCACATTAGGGGGTTGCACGGTGTCTGCAGAATTCAAACCTGTGCGGGGAGACCACAATGGATTTCTAATCCATGGCCTTGACTGCGCAGGCACGACAAAGACATTTGCAGTTCCGCTACAGATTCAGGTACGACTTTGGGCATCCAAGTTCATAGACTACAATCCAGTAACAACACATTGTTGCTCCCTACCACTCAAACCCGAAACATCAGGACTTGACACCAATTGTCTTCAATTGAGCACATGTTGACAGTGCTGGTGAGCGAGCAACCTTACTTGTTGTAAAATATAGCAGAAACAAAAGCCTGACTCAAGGCAAAGGTGCATGCCATGCAACTGTGGCTCAGGGTTGATAAAGGTACCTGCAATCTATTTTGGGAATTGATGAAAGCAATTGTTTTGGTGAATGTGAGCAAGTCCAAAGGGTCCAATCCCTGGCACAGCCACAGCTTTGAAAGGCAATCATTCTCTTGGCTTAACTGGATAGAGAGATACCCAGCAGGATGCAGGTGCAGTTTGAGAAGTCTTTGCTGCACAAGTCACCTGCCCCATATGTGGTGCAGACACACATTCAGCATTTGTTCAAATCTTTGCAAAGGTTATTCAGAGCGAGATGGGAATGTGGTATTGTGAGGAGTACAGGTCACTGTTTTGTGAAGATTTGTCTGCGTCTTCCACTGTCATAGCAGGTATGTTGACTTTGGAGCATGCTTGAAAAGTTCACTGCTATTTAGAGAGTCTGGAGCAGACGGAAAGCATTTCTCTGCGATGGCCGGGAATTGAACCCGGGTCAACTGCTTGGAAGGCAGCTATTCTCACCACTATACCACCATCGCCTGGAAAAGTGCCCAAAGGCCGCTCGGCGCCCAGTTCAACTCCTGTGAATACATCAAGATGGGACGGCTCGAATTTACTAATTGTAGAATGACCTGAAAGTCATCAACTTCATCAGTAAATGTCAGCAACCAAAGTAAATCCAAATAAGACCTTTGCTAATGCTGAAAGAGATTGGATCATGTACAGTTGTTTAAAACTGAAAGTTCCCTTCTTTCATTCAAAAGTTTTACATGTCAGGTTTAAAAGAAAAAAGAACACGAAAGTTTGCTCCATACCAACTGTGCATATGAAATCAACACACCCTGAGATGAAAAATAAGACGTGAGATGTTACAGCCTATTTTCATTTCCAAAACCCAATAGAAAGTAGGACAGAACCAACAGTCCTGAAAGACATATCAGTAGGACGGGGACTTGATGCTTAGTAAAACGCAGAAGCTCATGTTTTGCAACTGCTTATCAGACATTTCAGCAGTTTATGGGTTTCTTGACAACACCAAGAGCAACAATGATTTGCATTGCCCATGAACGTTGAAGAGACGAGTAGGATGTTGTAAAAGTGCCCGGTACTGGACATTATTGGTGAGCAAGCGCATTGTAGTGGCTTAAACGTTGTTGGCAGGATTCGAACCTGCGCGGGGAGACCCCAATGGATTTCTAGTCCATCGCCTTGACCACTCGGCCACAACAACGAGATTTGCCTTGCCGCTACAGGTGGAGGTACGACTTTGGGCATCCAGATCCACACTCCAAATCACTGTGCACAGCCCGAAATCAACACTGCCTGAGGTGAGGAATAAGACATGAGATCTCACAGCCTGTTTTCATTTCCAAAACCAAATAAGAAGCAGCACAGACCCAGCCGTCTTGAATGACCTAGTAGTTGGGCATGGTAAGAGGCAGGAGCTAATCAATTGCAATTGCTCATCAACTAGTATGTGCACATGCAACTGCTTTAGCAGTTTATAGCATTCACTTGTGGCTTTCTGGACAACATCAATGAAGGAGGTCTGCAACAATTGGCTTTGCCCATGAATGCTGAAGAGTCTACAAGGGTGTTGACAAATTTCCCAGTACTAGACGTCATTAGCAGGCAAGATCACATTAGGGGGTTGCACGGTGTCTGCAGAATTCAAACCTGTGTGGGGAGACCACAATGGATTTCTAATCCATGGCCTTGACTGCGCAGGCACGACAAAGACATTTGCAGTTCCGCTACAGATTCAGGTACGACTTTGGGCATCCAAGTTCATAGACTACAATCCAGTAACAACACATTGTTGCTCCCTACCACTCAAACCCGAAACATCAGGACTTGACACCAATTGTCTTCAATTGAGCACATGTTGACAGTGCTGGTGAGCGAGCAACCTTACTTGTTGTAAAATATAGCAGAAACAAAAGCCTGACTCAAGGCAAAGGTGCATGCCATGCAACTGTGGCTCAGGGTTGATAAAGGTACCTGCAATCTATTTTGGGAATTGATGAAAGCAATTGTTTTGGTGAATGTGAGCAAGTCCAAAGGGTCCAATCCCTGGCACAGCCACAGCTTTGAAAGGCAATCATTCTCTTGGCTTAACTGGATAGAGAGATACCCAGCAGGATGCAGGTGCAGTTTGAGAAGTCTTTGCTGCACAAGTCACCTGCCCCATATGTGGTGCAGACACACATTCAGCATTTGTTCAAATCTTTGCAAAGGTTATTCAGGGCGAGATGGGAATGTGGTATTGTGAGGAGTACAGGTCACTGTTTTGTGAAGATTTGTCTGTGTCTTCCACTGTCATAGCAGGTATGTTGACTTTGGAGCATGTTTGAAAAGTTCACTGCTATTTAGAGAGCCTGGAGCAGACGGAAAGCATTTCTCTGCGATGGCTGGGAATTGAACCTGGGTCAATTGCTTGGAAGGCAGCTATTCTCACCACCATCGCCTGGAAAAGTGCCCAAAGGCCGCTCGGCGCCCAGTTCAACTCCTGTGAATACATCAAGATGGGACGGCTCGAATTTACTAATTGTAGAATGACCTGAAAGTCATCAACTTCATCAGTAAATGTCAGCAACCAAAGTAAATCCAAATAAGACCTTTGCTAATGCTGAAAGAGATTGGATCATGTACAGTTGTTTAAAACTGAAAGTTCCCTTCTTTCATTCAAAAGTTTTACATGTCAGGTTTAAAAGAAAAAAGAACACGAAAGTTTGCTCCATACCAACTGTGCATATGAAATCAACACACCCTGAGATGAAAAATAAGACGTGAGATGTTACAGCCTATTTTCATTTCCAAAACCCAATAGAAAGTAGGAGAGAACCAACAGTCCTGAAAGACATATCAGTAGGACGGGGACTTGATGCTTAGTAAAACGCAGAAGCTCATGTTTTGCAACTGCTTATCAGACATTTCAGCAGTTTATGGGTTTCTTGACAACACCAAGAGCAACAATGATTTGCATTGCCCATGAACGTTGAAGAGACGAGTAGGATGTTGTAAAAGTGCCCGGTACTGGACATTATTGGTGAGCAAGCGCATTGTAGTGGCTTAAACGTTGTTGGCAGGATTCGAACCTGCGCGGGGAGACCCCAATGGATTTCTAGTCCATCGCCTTGACCACTCGGCCACAACAACGAGATTTGCCTTGCCGCTACAGGTGGAGGTACGACTTTGGGCATCCAGATCCACACTCCAAATCACTGTGCACAGCCCGAAATCAACACTGCCTGAGGTGAGGAATAAGACATGAGATCTCACAGCCTGTTTTCATTTCCAAAACCAAATAAGAAGCAGCACAGACCCAGTCGTCTTGAATGACCTAGTAGTTGGGCATGGTAAGAGGCAGGAGCTAATCAATTGCAATTGCTCATCAACTAGTATGTGCACATGCAACTGCTTTAGCAGCTTATAGCATTCACTTGTGGCTTTCTGGACAACATCAATGAAGGAGGTCTGCAACAATTGGCTTTGCCCATGAATGCTGAAGAGTCTACAAGGGTGTTGACAAATTTCCCAGTACTAGACGTCATTAGCAGGCAAGATCACATTAGGGGGTTGCACGGTGTCTGCAGAATTCAAACCTGTGCGGGGAGACCACAATGGATTTCTAATCCATGGCCTTGACTGCGCAGGCACGACAAAGACATTTGCAGTTCCGCTACAGATTCAGGTACGACTTTGGGCATCCAAGTTCATAGACTACAATCCAGTAACAACACATTGTTGCTCCCTACCACTCAAACCCGAAACATCAGGACTTGACACCAATTGTCTTCAATTGAGCACATGTTGACAGTGCTGGTGAGCGAGCAACCTTACTTGTTGTAAAATATAGCAGAAACAAAAGCCTGACTCAAGGCAAAGGTGCATGCCATGCAACTGTGGCTCAGGGTTGATAAAGGTACCTGCAATCTATTTTGGGAATTGATGAAAGCAATTGTTTTGGTGAATGTGAGCAAGTCCAAAGGGTCCAATCCCTGGCACAGCCACAGCTTTGAAAGGCAATCATTCTCTTGGCTTAACTGGATAGAGAGATACCCAGCAGGATGCAGGTGCAGTTTGAGAAGTCTTTGCTGCACAAGTCACCTGCCCCATATGTGGTGCAGACACACATTCAGCATTTGTTCAAATCTTTGCAAAGGTTATTCAGAGCGAGATGGGAATGTGGTATTGTGAGGAGTACAGGTCACTGTTTTGTGAAGATTTGTCTGCGTCTTCCACTGTCATAGCAGGTATGTTGACTTTGGAGCATGCTTGAAAAGTTCACTGCTATTTAGAGAGTCTGGAGCAGACGGAAAGCATTTCTCTGCGATGGCCGGGAATTGAACCCGGGTCAACTGCTTGGAAGGCAGCTATTCTCACCACTATACCACCATCGCCTGGAAAAGTGCCCAAAGGCCACTCGGCGCCCAGTTCAACTCCTGTGAATACATCAAGATGGGACGGCTCGAATTTACTAATTGTAGAATGACCTGAAAGTCATCAACTTCATCAGTAAATGTCAGCAACCAAAGTAAATCCAAATAAGACCTTTGCTAATGCTGAAAGAGATTGGATCATGTACAGTTGTTTAAAACTGAAAGTTCCCTTCTTTCATTCAAAAGTTTTACATGTCAGGTTTAAAAGAAAAAAGAACACGAAAGTTTGCTCCATACCAACTGTGCATATGAAATCAACACACCCTGAGATGAAAAATAAGACGTGAGATGTTACAGCCTATTTTCATTTCCAAAACCCAATAGAAAGTAGGACAGAACCAACAGTCCTGAAAGACATATCAGTAGGACGGGGACTTGATGCTTAGTAAAACGCAGAAGCTCATGTTTTGCAACTGCTTATCAGACATTTCAGCAGTTTATGGGTTTCTTGACAACACCAAGAGCAACAATGATTTGCATTGCCCATGAACGTTGAAGAGACGAGTAGGATGTTGTAAAAGTGCCCGGTACTGGACATTATTGGTGAGCAAGCGCATTGTAGTGGCTTAAACGTTGTTGGCAGGACTCGAACCTGCGCGGGGAGACCCCAATGGATTTCTAGTCCATCGCCTTGACCACTCGGCCACAACAACGAGATTTGCCTTGCCGCTACAGGTGGAGGTACGACTTTGGGCATCCAGATCCACACTCCAAATCACTGTGCACAGCCCGAAATCAACACTGCCTGAGGTGAGGAATAAGACATGAGATCTCACAGCCTGTTTTCATTTCCAAAACCAAATAAGAAGCAGCACAGACCCAGCCGTCTTGAATGACCTAGTAGTTGGGCATGGTAAGAGGCAGAAGCTAATCAATTGCAATTGCTCATCAACTAGTATGTGCACATGCAACTGCTTTAGCAGTTTATAGCATTCACTTGTGGCTTTCTGGACAACATCAATGAAGGAGGTCTGCAACAATTGGCTTTGCCCATGAATGCTGAAGAGTCTACAAGGGTGTTGACAAATTTCCCAGTACTAGACGTCATTAGCAGGCAAGATCACATTAGGGGGTTGCACGGTGTCTGCAGAATTCAAACCTGTGCGGGGAGACCACAATGGATTTCTAATCCATGGCCTTGACTGCGCAGGCACGACAAAGACATTTGCTGTTCCACTACAGATTCAGGTACGACTTTGGGCATCCAAGTTCATAGACTACAATCCAGTAACAACACATTGTTGCTCCCTACCACTCAAACCCGAAACATCAGGACTTGACACCAATTGTCTTCAATTGAGCACATGTTGACAGTGCTGGTGAGCGAGCAACCTTACTTGTAAAATATAGCAGAAACAAAAGCCTGACTCAAGGCAAAGGTGCATGCCATGCAACTGTGGCTCAGGGTTGATAAAGGTACCTGCAATCTATTTTGGGAATTGATAAAAGCAATTGTTTTGGTGAATGTGAGCAAGTCCAAAGGGTCCAATCCCTGGCACAGCCACAGCTTTGAAAGGCAATCATTCTCTTGGCTTAACTGGACAGAGAGATACCAAGCAGGATGCAGGTGCGGTTTGAGAAGTCTTTGCTGCACAAGTCACCTGCCCCATATGTGGTGCAGACACAGCATTTGTTCAAATCTTTGCAAAGGTTATTCAGAGCGAGATGGGAATGTGGTATTGTGAGGAGTACAGGTCACTGTTTTGTGAAGATTTGTCTGCGTCTTCCACTGTCATAGCAGGTATGTTGACTTTGGAGCATGTTTGAAAAGTTCACTGCTATTTAGAGAGCCTGGAGCAGACGGAAAGCATTTCTCTGCGATGGCCGGGAATTGAACCCGGGTCAACTGCTTGGAAGGCAGCTATTCTCACCACTATACCACCATCGCCTGGAAAAGTGCCCAAAGGCTGCTCGGCGCCCAGTTCAACTCCTGTGAATACATCAAGATGGGACGGCTCGAATTTACTAATTGTAGAATGACCTGAAAGTCATCAACTTCATCAGTAAATGTCAGCAACCAAAGTAAATCCAAATAAGACCTTTGCTAATGCTGAAAGAGATTGGATCATGTACAGTTGTTTAAAACTGAAAGTTCCCTTCTTTCATTCAAAAGTTTTACATGTCAGGTTTAAAAGAAAAAAGAACACGAAAGTTTGCTCCATACCAACTGTGCATATGAAATCAACACACCCTGAGATGAAAAATAAGACGTGAGATGTTACAGCCTATTTTCATTTCCAAAACCCAATAGAAAGTAGGACAGAACCAACAGTCCTGAAAGACATATCAGTAGGACGGGGACTTGATGCTTAGTAAAACGCAGAAGCTCATGTTTTGCAACTGCTTATCAGACATTTCAGCAGTTTATGGGTTTCTTGACAACACCAAGAGCAACAATGATTTGCATTGCCCATGAACGTTGAAGAGACGAGTAGGATGTTGTAAAAGTGCCCGGTACTGGACATTATTGGTGAGCAAGCACATTGTAGTGGCTTAAACGTTGTTGGCAGGATTCGAACCTGCGCGGGGAGACCCCAATGGATTTCTAGTCCATCGCCTTGACCACTCGGCCACAACAACGAGATTTGCCTTGCCGCTACAGGTGGAGGTACGACTTTGGGCATCCAGATCCACACTCCAAATCACTGTGCACAGCCCGAAATCAACACTGCCTGAGGTGAGGAATAAGACATGAGATCTCACAGCCTGTTTTCATTTCCAAAACCAAATAAGAAGCAGCACAGACCCAGTCGTCTTGAATGACCTAGTAGTTGGGCATGGTAAGAGGCAGGAGCTAATCAATTGCAATTGCTCATCAACTAGTATGTGCACATGCAACTGCTTTAGCAGCTTATAGCATTCACTTGTGGCTTTCTGGACAACATCAATGAAGGAGGTCTGCAACAATTGGCTTTGCCCATGAATGCTGAAGAGTCTACAAGGGTGTTGACAAATTTCCCAGTACTAGACGTCATTAGCAGGCAAGATCACATTAGGGGGTTGCACGGTGTCTGCAGAATTCAAACCTGTGCGGGGAGACCACAATGGATTTCTAATCCATGGCCTTGACTGCGCAGGCACGACAAAGACATTTGCAGTTCCGCTACAGATTCAGGTACGACTTTGGGCATCCAAGTTCATAGACTACAATCCAGTAACAACACATTGTTGCTCCCTACCACTCAAACCCGAAACATCAGGACTTGACACCAATTGTCTTCAATTGAGCACATGTTGACAGTGCTGGTGAGCGAGCAACCTTACTTGTTGTAAAATATAGCAGAAACAAAAGCCTGACTCAAGGCAAAGGTGCATGCCATGCAACTGTGGCTCAGGGTTGATAAAGGTACCTGCAATCTATTTTGGGAATTGATGAAAGCAATTGTTTTGGTGAATGTGAGCAAGTCCAAAGGGTCCAATCCCTGGCACAGCCACAGCTTTGAAAGGCAATCATTCTCTTGGCTTAACTGGATAGAGAGATACCCAGCAGGATGCAGGTGCAGTTTGAGAAGTCTTTGCTGCACAAGTCACCTGCCCCATATGTGGTGCAGACACACATTCAGCATTTGTTCAAATCTTTGCAAAGGTTATTCAGAGCGAGATGGGAATGTGGTATTGTGAGGAGTACAGGTCACTGTTTTGTGAAGATTTGTCTGCGTCTTCCACTGTCATAGCAGGTATGTTGACTTTGGAGCATGCTTGAAAAGTTCACTGCTATTTAGAGAGTCTGGAGCAGACGGAAAGCATTTCTCTGCGATGGCCGGGAATTGAACCCGGGTCAACTGCTTGGAAGGCAGCTATTCTCACCACTATACCACCATCGCCTGGAAAAGTGCCCAAAGGCCGCTCGGCGCCCAGTTCAACTCCTGTGAATACATCAAGATGGGACGGCTCGAATTTACTAATTGTAGAATGACCTGAAAGTCATCAACTTCATCAGTAAATGTCAGCAACCAAAGTAAATCCAAATAAGACCTTTGCTAATGCTGAAAGAGATTGGATCATGTACAGTTGTTTAAAACTGAAAGTTCCCTTCTTTCATTCAAAAGTTTTACATGTCAGGTTTAAAAGAAAAAAGAACACGAAAGTTTGCTCCATACCAACTGTGCATATGAAATCAACACACCCTGAGATGAAAAATAAGACGTGAGATGTTACAGCCTATTTTCATTTCCAAAACCCAATAGAAAGTAGGACAGAACCAACAGTCCTGAAAGACATATCAGTAGGACGGGGACTTGATGCTTAGTAAAACGCAGAAGCTCATGTTTTGCAACTGCTTATCAGACATTTCAGCAGTTTATGGGTTTCTTGACAACACCAAGAGCAACAATGATTTGCATTGCCCATGAACGTTGAAGAGACGAGTAGGATGTTGTAAAAGTGCCCGGTACTGGACATTATTGGTGAGCAAGCGCATTGTAGTGGCTTAAACGTTGTTGGCAGGATTCGAATCTGCGTGGGGAGACCCCAATGGATTTCTAGTCCATCGCCTTGACCACTCGGCCACAACAACGAGATTTGCCTTGCCGCTACAGGTGGAGGTACGACTTTGGGCATCCAGATCCACACTCCAAATCACTGTGCACAGCCCGAAATCAACACTGCCTGAGGTGAGGAATAAGACATGAGATCTCACAGCCTGTTTTCATTTCCAAAACCAAATAAGAAGCAGCACAGACCCAGCCGTCTTGAATGACCTAGTAGTTGGGCATGGTAAGAGGCAGAAGCTAATCAATTGCAATTGCTCATCAACTAGTATGTGCACATGCAACTGCTTTAGCAGTTTATAGCATTCACTTGTGGCTTTCTGGACAACATCAATGAAGGAGGTCTGCAACAATTGGCTTTGCCCATGAATGCTGAAGAGTCTACAAGGGTGTTGACAAATTTCCCAGTACTAGACGTCATTAGCAGGCAAGATCACATTAGGGGGTTGCACGGTGTCTGCAGAATTCAAACCTGTGCGGGGAGACCACAATGGATTTCTAATCCATGGCCTTGACTGCGCAGGCACGACAAAGACATTTGCTGTTCCACTACAGATTCAGGTACGACTTTGGGCATCCAAGTTCATAGACTACAATCCAGTAACAACACATTGTTGCTCCCTACCACTCAAACCCGAAACATCAGGACTTGACACCAATTGTCTTCAATTGAGCACATGTTGACAGTGCTGGTGAGCGAGCAACCTTACTTGTTGTAAAATATAGCAGAAACAAAAGCCTGACTCAAGGCAAAGGTGCATGCCATGCAACTGTGGCTCAGGGTTGATAAAGGTACCTGCAATCTATTTTGGGAATTGATAAAAGCAATTGTTTTGGTGAATGTGAGCAAGTCCAAAGGGTCCAATCCCTGGCACAGCCACAGCTTTGAAAGGCAATCATTCTCTTGGCTTAACTGGACAGAGAGATACCAAGCAGGATGCAGGTGCGGTTTGAGAAGTCTTTGCTGCACAAGTCACCTGCCCCATATGTGGTGCAGACACAGCATTTGTTCAAATCTTTGCAAAGGTTATTCAGAGCGAGATGGGAATGTGGTATTGTGAGGAGTACAGGTCACTGTTTTGTGAAGATTTGTCTGCGTCTTCCACTGTCATAGCAGGTATGTTGACTTTGGAGCATGTTTGAAAAGTTCACTGCTATTTAGAGAGCCTGGAGCAGACGGAAAGCATTTCTCTGCGATGGCCGGGAATTGAACCCGGGTCAACTGCTTGGAAGGCAGCTATTCTCACCACTATACCACCATCGCCTGGAAAAGTGCCCAAAGGCTGCTCGGCGCCCAGTTCAACTCCTGTGAATACATCAAGATGGGACGGCTCGAATTTACTAATTGTAGAATGACCTGAAAGTCATCAACTTCATCAGTAAATGTCAGCAACCAAAGTAAATCCAAATAAGACCTTTGCTAATGCTGAAAGAGATTGGATCATGTACAGTTGTTTAAAACTGAAAGTTCCCTTCTTTCATTCAAAAGTTTTACATGTCAGGTTTAAAAGAAAAAAGAACACGAAAGTTTGCTCCATACCAACTGTGCATATGAAATCAACACACCCTGAGATGAAAAATAAGACGTGAGATGTTACAGCCTATTTTCATTTCCAAAACCCAATAGAAAGTAGGACAGAACCAACAGTCCTGAAAGACATATCAGTAGGACGGGGACTTGATGCTTAGTAAAACGCAGAAGCTCATGTTTTGCAACTGCTTATCAGACATTTCAGCAGTTTATGGGTTTCTTGACAACACCAAGAGCAACAATGATTTGCATTGCCCATGAACGTTGAAGAGACGAGTAGGATGTTGTAAAAGTGCCCGGTACTGGACATTATTGGTGAGCAAGCACATTGTAGTGGCTTAAACGTTGTTGGCAGGATTCGAACCTGCGCGGGGAGACCCCAATGGATTTCTAGTCCATCGCCTTGACCACTCGGCCACAACAACGAGATTTGCCTGGCCGCTACAGGTGGAGGTACGACTTTGGGCATCCAGATCCACACTCCAAATCACTGTGCACAGCCCGAAATCAACACTGCCTGAGGTGAGGAATAAGACATGAGATCTCACAGCCTGTTTTCATTTCCAAAACCAAATAAGAAGCAGCACAGACCCAGCCGTCTTGAATGACCTAGTAGTTGGGCATGGTAAGAGGCAGAAGCTAATCAATTGCAATTGCTCATCAACTAGTATGTGCACATGCAACTGCTTTAGCAGTTTATAGCATTCACTTGTGGCTTTCTGGACAACATCAATGAAGGAGGTCTGCAACAATTGGCTTTGCCCATGAATGCTGAAGAGTCTACAAGGGTGTTGACAAATTTCCCAGTACTAGACGTCATTAGCAGGCAAGATCACATTAGGGGGTTGCACGGTGTCTGCAGAATTCAAACCTGTGCGGGGAGACCACAATGGATTTCTAATCCATGGCCTTGACTGCGCAGGCACGACAAAGACATTTGCTGTTCCACTACAGATTCAGGTACGACTTTGGGCATCCAAGTTCATAGACTACAATCCAGTAACAACACATTGTTGCTCCCTACCACTCAAACCCGAAACATCAGGACTTGACACCAATTGTCTTCAATTGAGCACATGTTGACAGTGCTGGTGAGCGAGCAACCTTACTTGTTGTAAAATATAGCAGAAACAAAAGCCTGACTCAAGGCAAAGGTGCATGCCATGCAACTGTGGCTCAGGGTTGATAAAGGTACCTGCAATCTATTTTGGGAATTGATAAAAGCAATTGTTTTGGTGAATGTGAGCAAGTCCAAAGGGTCCAATCCCTGGCACAGCCACAGCTTTGAAAGGCAATCATTCTCTTGGCTTAACTGGACAGAGAGATACCAAGCAGGATGCAGGTGCGGTTTGAGAAGTCTTTGCTGCACAAGTCACCTGCCCCATATGTGGTGCAGACACAGCATTTGTTCAAATCTTTGCAAAGGTTATTCAGAGCGAGATGGGAATGTGGTATTGTGAGGAGTACAGGTCACTGTTTTGTGAAGATTTGTCTGCGTCTTCCACTGTCATAGCAGGTATGTTGACTTTGGAGCATGTTTGAAAAGTTCACTGCTATTTAGAGAGCCTGGAGCAGACGGAAAGCATTTCTCTGCGATGGCCGGGAATTGAACCCGGGTCAACTGCTTGGAAGGCAGCTATTCTCACCACTATACCACCATCGCCTGGAAAAGTGCCCAAAGGCTGCTCGGCGCCCAGTTCAACTCCTGTGAATACATCAAGATGGGACGGCTCGAATTTACTAATTGTAGAATGACCTGAAAGTCATCAACTTCATCAGTAAATGTCAGCAACCAAAGTAAATCCAAATAAGACCTTTGCTAATGCTGAAAGAGATTGGATCATGTACAGTTGTTTAAAACTGAAAGTTCCCTTCTTTCATTCAAAAGTTTTACATGTCAGGTTTAAAAGAAAAAAGAACACGAAAGTTTGCTCCATACCAACTGTGCATATGAAATCAACACATCCTGAGATGAAAAATAAGACGTGAGATGTTACAGCCTATTTTCATTTCCAAAACCCAATAGAAAGTAGGACAGAACCAACAGTCCTGAAAGACATATCAGTAGGACGGGGACTTGATGCTTAGTAAAACGCAGAAGCTCATGTTTTGCAACTGCTTATCAGACATTTCAGCAGTTTATGGGTTTCTTGACAACACCAAGAGCAACAATGATTTGCATTGCCCATGAACGTTGAAGAGACGAGTAGGATGTTGTAAAAGTGCCCAGTACTGAACATTATTGGTGAGCAAGCGCATTGTAGTGGCTTAAATGTTGTTGGCAGGATTCGAACCTGCGCGGGGAGACCCCAATGGATTTCCAGTCCATCGCCTTGACCACTCGGCCACAACAACGAGAGTTGCCTTGCCGCTACAGGTGGAGGTACGACTTTGGGCATCCAGATCCACGCTCCAAATCACTGTGCACAGCCCGAAATCAACACAGCCTGAGGTGAGGAATAAGACATGAGATCTCACAGCCTGTTTTCATTTCCAAAACCAAATAAGAAGCAGCACAGACCCAGCCGTCTTGAATGACCTAGTAGTTGGGCATGGTAAGAGGCAGGAGCTAATCAATTGCAATTGCTCATCAACTAGTATGTGCACATGCAACTGCTTTAGCAGTTTATAGCATTCACTTGTGGCTTTCTGGACAACATCAATGAAGGAGGTCTGCAACAATTGGCTTTGCCCATGAATGCTGAAGAGTCTACAAGGGTGTTGACAAATTTCCCAGTACTAGACGTCATTAGCAGGCAAGATCACATTAGGGGGTTGCACGGTGTCTGCAGAATTCAAACCTGTGCGGGGAGACCACAATGGATTTCTAATCCATGGCCTTGACTGCGCAGGCACGACAAAGACATTTGCAGTTCCGCTACAGATTCAGGTACGACTTTGGGCATCCAAGTTCATAGACTACAATCCAGTAACAACACATTGTTGCTCCCTACCACTCAAACCCGAAACATCAGGACTTGACACCAATTGTCTTCAATTGAGCACATGTTGACAGTGCTGGTGAGCGAGCAACCTTACTTGTTGTAAAATATAGCAGAAACAAAAGCCTGACTCAAGGCAAAGGTGCATGCCATGCAACTGTGGCTCAGGGTTGATAAAGGTACCTGCAATCTATTTTGGGAATTGATGAAAGCAATTGTTTTGGTGAATGTGAGCAAGTCCAAAGGGTCCAATCCCTGGCACAGCCACAGCTTTGAAAGGCAATCATTCTCTTGGCTTAACTGGACAGAGAGATACCCAGCAGGATGCAGGTGCGGTTTGAGAAGTCTTTGCTGCACAAGTCACCTGCCCCATATGTGGTGCAGATACACATTCAGCATTTGTTCAAATCTTTGCAAAGGTTATTCAGAGCGAGATGGGAATGTGGTATTGTGAGGAGTACAGGTCACTGTTTTGTGAAGATTTGTCTGCGTCTTCCACTGTCATAGCAGGTATGTTGACTTTGGAGCATGTTTGAAAAGTTCACTGCTATTTAGAGAGCCTGGAGCAGACGGAAAGCATTTCTCTGCGATGGCCGGGAATTACAACCCGGGTCAACTGCTTGGAAGGCAGCTATTCTCACCACTATACCACCATCGCCTGGTAAAGTGCCCAAAGGCCGCTCGGCGCCCAGTTCAACTCCTGTGAATACATCAAGATGGGACGGCTCGAATTTACTAATTGTAGAATGACCTGAAAGTCATCAACTTCATCAGTAAATGTCAGCAACCAAAGTAAATCCAAATAAGACCTTTGCTAATGCTGAAAGAGATTGGATCATGTACAGTTGTTTAAAACTGAAAGTTCCCTTCTTTCATTCAAAAGTTTTACATGTCAGGTTTAAAAGAAAAAAGAACACGAAAGTTTGCTCCATACCAACTGTGCATATGAAATCAACACACCCTGAGATGAAAAATAAGACGTGAGATGTTACAGCCTATTTTCATTTCCAAAACCCAATAGAAAGTAGGACAGAACCAACAGTCCTGAAAGACATATCAGTAGGACGGGGACTTGATGCTTAGTAAAACGCAGAAGCTCATGTTTTGCAACTGCTTATCAGACATTTCAGCAGTTTATGGGTTTCTTGACAACACCAAGAGCAACAATGATTTGCATTGCCCATGAACGTTGAAGAGACGAGTAGGATGTTGTAAAAGTGCCCGGTACTGGACATTATTGGTGAGCAAGCGCATTGTAGTGGCTTAAACGTTGTTGGCAGGATTTGAACCTGCGCGGGGAGACCCCAATGGATTTCTAGTCCATCGCCTTGACCACTCGGCCACAACAACGAGATTTGCCTTGCCGCTACAGGTGGAGGTACGACTTTGGGCATCCAGATCCACACTCCAAATCACTGTGCACAGCCCGAAATCAACACAGCCTGAGATGAGGAATAAGACATGAGATCTCACAGCCTGTTTTCATTTCCAAAACCAAATAAGAAGCAGCACAGACCCAGCCGTCTTGAATGACCTAGTAGTTGGGCATGGTAAGAGGCAGGAGCTAATCAATTGCAATTGCTCATCAACTAGTATGTGCACATGCAACTGCTTTAGCAGTTTATAGCATTCACTTGTGGCTTTCTGGACAACATCAATGAAGGAGGTCTGCAACAATTGGCTTTGCCCATGAATGCTGAAGAGTCTACAAGGGTGTTGACAAATTTCCCAGTACTAGACGTCATTAGCAGGCAAGATCACATTAGGGGGTTGCACGGTGTCTGCAGAATTCAAACCTGTGCGGGGAGACCACAATGGATTTCTAATCCATGGCCTTGACTGCGCAGGCACGACAAAGACATTTGCAGTTCCGCTACAGATTCAGGTACGACTTTGGGCATCCAAGTTCATAGACTACAATCCAGTAACAACACATTGTTGCTCCCTACCACTCAAACCCGAAACATCAGGACTTGACACCAATTGTCTTCAATTGAGCACATGTTGACAGTGCTGGTGAGCGAGCAACCTTACTTGTTGTAAAATATAGCAGAAACAAAAGCCTGACTCAAGGCAAAGGTGCATGCCATGCAACTGTGGCTCAGGGTTGATAAAGGTACCTGCAATCTATTTTGGGAATTGATGAAAGCAATTGTTTTGGTGAATGTGAGCAAGTCCAAAGGGTCCAATCCCTGGCACAGCCACAGCTTTGAAAGGCAATCATTCTCTTGGCTTAACTGGACAGAGAGATACCCAGCAGGATGCAGGTGCGGTTTGAGAAGTCTTTGCTGCACAAGTCACCTGCCCCATATGTGGTGCAGACACACATTCAGCATTTGTTCAAATCTTTGCAAAGGTTATTCAGAGCGAGATGGGAATGTGGTATTGTGAGGAGTACAGGTCACTGTTTTGTGAAGATTTGTCTGCGTCTTCCACTGTCATAGCAGGTATGTTGACTTTGGAGCATGCTTGAAAAGTTCACTGCTATTTAGAGAGCCTGGAGCAGACGGAAAGCATTTCTCTGCGATGGCCGGGAATTACAACCCGGGTCAACTGCTTGGAAGGCAGCTATTCTCACCACTATACCACCATCGCCTGGAAAAGTGCCCAAAGGCCGCTCGGCGCCCAGTTCAACTCCTGTGAATACATCAAGATGGGACGGCTCGAATTTACTAATTGTAGAATGACCTGAAAGTCATCAACTTCATCAGTAAATGTCAGCAACCAAAGTAAATCCAAATAAGACCTTTGCTAATGCTGAAAGAGATTGGATCATGTACAGTTGTTTAAAACTGAAAGTTCCCTTCTTTCATTCAAAAGTTTTACATGTCAGGTTTAAAAGAAAAAAGAACACGAAAGTTTGCTCCATACCAACTGTGCATATGAAATCAACACACCCTGAGATGAAAAATAAGACGTGAGATGTTACAGCCTATTTTCATTTCCAAAACCCAATAGAAAGTAGGACAGAACCAACAGTCCTGAAAGACATATCAGTAGGACGGGGACTTGATGCTTAGTAAAACGCAGAAGCTCATGTTTTGCAACTGCTTATCAGACATTTCAGCAGTTTATGGGTTTCTTGACAACACCAAGAGCAACAATGATTTGCATTGCCCATGAACGTTGAAGAGACGAGTAGGATGTTGTAAAAGTGCCCGGTACTGGACATTATTGGTGAGCAAGCGCATTGTAGTGGCTTAAACGTTGTTGGCAGGATTCGAACCTGCGCGGGGAGACCCCAATGGATTTCTAGTCCATCGCCTTGACCACTCGGCCACAACAACGAGATTTGCCTTGCCGCTACAGGTGGAGGTACGACTTTGGGCATCCAGATCCACACTCCAAATCACTGTGCACAGCCCGAAATCAACACTGCCTGAGGTGAGGAATAAGACATGAGATCTCACAGCCTGTTTTCATTTCCAAAACCAAATAAGAAGCAGCACAGACCCAGCCGTCTTGAATGACCTAGTAGTTGGGCATGGTAAGAGGCAGGAGCTAATCAATTGCAATTGCTCATCAACTAGTATGTGCACATGCAACTGCTTTAGCAGTTTATAGCATTCACTTGTGGCTTTCTGGACAACATCAATGAAGGAGGTCTGCAACAATTGGCTTTGCCCATGAATGCTGAAGAGTCTACAAGGGTGTTGACAAATTTCCCAGTACTAGACGTCATTAGCAGGCAAGATCACATTAGGGGGTTGCACGGTGTCTGCAGAATTCAAACCTGTGCGGGGAGACCACAATGGATTTCTAATCCATGGCCTTGACTGCGCAGGCACGACAAAGACATTTGCAGTTCCGCTACAGATTCAGGTACGACTTTGGGCATCCAAGTTCATAGACTACAATCCAGTAACAACACATTGTTGCTCCCTACCACTCAAACCCGAAACATCAGGACTTGACACCAATTGTCTTCAATTGAGCACATGTTGACAGTGCTGGTGAGCGAGCAACCTTACTTGTTGTAAAATATAGCAGAAACAAAAGCCTGACTCAAGGCAAAGGTGCATGCCATGCAACTGTGGCTCAGGGTTGATAAAGGTACCTGCAATCTATTTTGGGAATTGATGAAAGCAATTGTTTTGGTGAATGTGAGCAAGTCCAAAGGGTCCAATCCCTGGCACAGCCACAGCTTTGAAAGGCAATCATTCTCTTGGCTTAACTGGACAGAGAGATACCCAGCAGGATGCAGGTGCGGTTTGAGAAGTCTTTGCTGCACAAGTCACCTGCCCCATATGTGGTGCAGACACACATTCAGCATTTGTTCAAATCTTTGCAAAGGTTATTCAGAGCGAGATGGGAATGTGGTATTGTGAGGTCACTATTGTACAGGTCACTGTTTTGTGAAGATTTGTCTGCGTCTTCCACTGTCATAGCAGGTATGTTGACTTTGGAGCATGCTTGAAAAGTTCACTGCTATTTAGAGAGCCTGGAGCAGACGGAAAGCATTTCTCTGCGATGGCCGGGAATTACAACCCGGGTCAACTGCTTGGAAGGCAGCTATTCTCACCACTATACCACCATCGCCTGGTAAAGTGCCCAAAGGCCGCTCGGCGCCCAGTTCAACTCCTGTGAATACATCAAGATGGGACGGCTCGAATTTACTAATTGTAGAATGACCTGAAAGTCATCAACTTCATCAGTAAATGTCAGCAACCAAAGTAAATCCAAATAAGACCTTTGCTAATGCTGAAAGAGATTGGATCATGTACAGTTGTTTAAAACTGAAAGTTCCCTTCTTTCATTCAAAAGTTTTACATGTCAGGTTTAAAAGAAAAAAGAACACGAAAGTTTGCTCCATACCAACTGTGCATATGAAATCAACACACCCTGAGATGAAAAATAAGACGTGAGATGTTACAGCCTATTTTCATTTCCAAAACCCAATAGAAAGTAGGACAGAACCAACAGTCCTGAAAGACATATCAGTAGGACGGGGACTTGATGCTTAGTAAAACGCAGAAGCTCATGTTTTGCAACTGCTTATCAGACATTTCAGCAGTTTATGGGTTTCTTGACAACACCAAGAGCAACAATGATTTGCATTGCCCATGAACGTTGAAGAGACGAGTAGGATGTTGTAAAAGTGCCCGGTACTGGACATTATTGGTGAGCAAGCGCATTGTAGTGGCTTAAACATTGTTGGCAGGACTCGAACCTGCGCGGGGAGACCCCAATGGATTTCTAGTCCATCGCCTTGACCACTCGGCCACAACAACGAGATTTGCCTTGCCGCTACAGGTGGAGGTACGACTTTGGGCATCCAGATCCACGCTCCAAATCACTGTGCACAGCCCGAAATCAACACAGCCTGAGGTGAGGAATAAGACATGAGATCTCACAGCCTGTTTTCATTTCCAAAACCAAATAAGAAGCAGCACAGACCCAGCCGTCTTGAATGACCTAGTAGTTGGGCATGGTAAGAGGCAGGAGCTAATCAATTGCAATTGCTCATCAACTAGTATGTGCACATGCAACTGCTTTAGCAGTTTATAGCATTCACTTGTGGCTTTCTGGACAACATCAATGAAGGAGGTCTGCAACAATTGGCTTTGCCCATGAATGCTGAAGAGTCTACAAGGGTGTTGACAAATTTCCCAGTACTAGACGTCATTAGCAGGCAAGATCACATTAGGGGGTTGCACGGTGTCTGCAGAATTCAAACCTGTGCGGGGAGACCACAATGGATTTCTAATCCATGGCCTTGACTGCGCAGGCACGACAAAGACATTTGCAGTTCCGCTACAGATTCAGGTACGACTTTGGGCATCCAAGTTCATAGACTACAATCCAGTAACAACACATTGTTGCTCCCTACCACTCAAACCCGAAACATCAGGACTTGACACCAATTGTCTTCAATTGAGCACATGTTGACAGTGCTGGTGAGCGAGCAACCTTACTTGTTGTAAAATATAGCAGAAACAAAAGCCTGACTCAAGGCAAAGGTGCATGCCATGCAACTGTGGCTCAGGGTTGATAAAGGCACCTGCAATCTATTTTGGGAATTGATGAAAGCAATTGTTTTGGTGAATGTGAGCAAGTCCAAAGGGTCCAATCCCTGGCACAGCCACAGCTTTGAAAGGCAATCATTCTCTTGGCTTAACTGGACAGAGAGATACCCAGCAGGATGCAGGTGCGGTTTGAGAAGTCTTTGCTGCACAAGTCACCTGCCCCATATGTGGTGCAGACACACATTCAGCATTTGTTCAAATCTTTGCAAAGGTTATTCAGAGCGAGATGGGAATGTGGTATTGTGAGGAGTACAGGTCACTGTTTTGTGAAGATTTGTCTGCGTCTTCCACTGTCATAGCAGGTATGTTGACTTTGGAGCATGCTTGAAAAGTTCACTGCTATTTAGAGAGCCTGGAGCAGACGGAAAGCATTTCTCTGCGATGGCCGGGAATTACAACCCGGGTCAACTGCTTGGAAGGCAGCTATTCTCACCACTATACCACCATTGCCTGGTAAAGTGCCCAAAGGCCGCTCGGCGCCCAGTTCAACTCCTGTGAATACATCAAGATGGGACGGCTCGAATTTACTAATTGTAGAATGACCTGAAAGTCATCAACTTCATCAGTAAATGTCAGCAACCAAAGTAAATCCAAATAAGACCTTTGCTAATGCTGAAAGAGATTGGATCATGTACAGTTGTTTAAAACTGAAAGTTCCCTTCTTTCATTCAAAAGTTTTACATGTCAGGTTTAAAAGAAAAAAGAACACGAAAGTTTGCTCCATACCAACTGTGCATATGAAATCAACACACCCTGAGATGAAAAATAAGACGTGAGATGTTACAGCCTATTTTCATTTCCAAAACCCAATAGAAAGTAGGACAGAACCAACAGTCCTGAAAGACATATCAGTAGGACGGGGACTTGATGCTTAGTAAAACGCAGAAGCTCATGTTTTGCAACTGCTTATCAGACATTTCAGCAGTTTATGGGTTTCTTGACAACACCAAGAGCAACAATGATTTGCATTGCCCATGAACGTTGAAGAGACGAGTAGGATGTTGTAAAAGTGCCCGGTACTGGACATTATTGGTGAGCAAGCGCATTGTAGTGGCTTAAACATTGTTGGCAGGATTCGAACCTGCGCGGGGAGACCCCAAAGGATTTCTAGTCCATCGCCTTGACCACTCGGCCACAACAACGAGTTTTGCCTTGCCGCTACAGGTGGAGGTACGACTTTGGGCATCCAGATCCACACTCCAAATCACTGTGCACAGCCCGAAATCAACACTGCCTGAGGTGAGGAATAAGACATGAGATCTCACAGCCTGTTTTCATTTCCAAAACCAAATAAGAAGCAGCACAGACCCAGCCGTCTTGAATGACCTAGTAGTTGGGCATGGTAAGAGGCAGGAGCTAATCAATTGCAATTGCTCATCAACTAGTATGTGCACATGCAACTGCTTTAGCAGTTTATAGCATTCACTTGTGGCTTTCTGGACAACATCAATGAAGGAGGTCTGCAACAATTGGCTTTGCCCATGAATGCTGAAGAGTCTACAAGGGTGTTGACAAATTTCCCAGTACTAGACGTCATTAGCAGGCAAGATCACATTAGGGGGTTGCACGGTGTCTGCAGAATTCAAACCTGTGCGGGGAGACCACAATGGATTTCTAATCCATGGCCTTGACTGCGCAGGCACGACAAAGACATTTGCAGTTCCGCTACAGATTCAGGTACGACTTTGGGCATCCAAGTTCATAGACTACAATCCAGTAACAACACATTGTTGCTCCCTACCACTCAAACCCGAAACATCAGGACTTGACACCAATTGTCTTCAATTGAGCACATGTTGACAGTGCTGGTGAGCGAGCAACCTTACTTGTTGTAAAATATAGCAGAAACAAAAGCCTGACTCAAGGCAAAGGTGCATGCCATGCAACTGTGGCTCAGGGTTGATAAAGGTACCTGCAATCTATTTTGGGAATTGATGAAAGCAATTGTTTTGGTGAATGTGAGCAAGTCCAAAGGGTCCAATCCCTGGCACAGCCACAGCTTTGAAAGGCAATCATTCTCTTGGCTTAACTGGACAGAGAGATACCCAGCAGGATGCAGGTGCGGTTTGAGAAGTCTTTGCTGCACAAGTCACCTGCCCCATATGTGGTGCAGACACACATTCAGCATTTGTTCAAATCTTTGCAAAGGTTATTCAGAGCGAGATGGGAATGTGGTATTGTGAGGAGTACAGGTCACTGTTTTGTGAAGATTTGTCTGCGTCTTCCACTGTCATAGCAGGTATGTTGACTTTGGAGCATGTTTGAAAAGTTCACTGCTATTTAGAGAGCCTGGAGCAGACGGAAAGCATTTCTCTGCGATGGCCGGGAATTACAACCCGGGTCAACTGCTTGGAAGGCAGCTATTCTCACCACTATACCACCATCGCCTGGTAAAGTGCCCAAAGGCCGCTCGGCGCCCAGTTCAACTCCTGTGAATACATCAAGATGGGACGGCTCGAATTTACTAATTGTAGAATGACCTGAAAGTCATCAACTTCATCAGTAAATGTCAGCAACCAAAGTAAATCCAAATAAGACCTTTGCTAATGCTGAAAGAGATTGGATCATGTACAGTTGTTTAAAACTGAAAGTTCCCTTCTTTCATTCAAAAGTTTTACATGTCAGGTTTAAAAGAAAAAAGAACACGAAAGTTTGCTCCATACCAACTGTGCATATGAAATCAACACACCCTGAGATGAAAAATAAGACGTGAGATGTTACAGCCTATTTTCATTTCCAAAACCCAATAGAAAGTAGGACAGAACCAACAGTCCTGAAAGACATATCAGTAGGACGGGGACTTGATGCTTAGTAAAACGCAGAAGCTCATGTTTTGCAACTGCTTATCAGACATTTCAGCAGTTTATGGGTTTCTTGACAACACCAAGAGCAACAATGATTTGCATTGCCCATGAACGTTGAAGAGACGAGTAGGATGTTGTAAAAGTGCCCGGTACTGGACATTATTGGTGAGCAAGCGCATTGTAGTGGCTTAAACGTTGTTGGCAGGATTCGAACCTGCGCGGGGAGACCCCAATGGATTTCTAGTCCATCGCCTTGACCACTCGGCCACAACAACGAGATTTGCCTTGCCGCTACAGGTGGAGGTACGACTTTGGGCATCCAGATCCACACTCCAAATCACTGTGCACAGCCCGAAATCAACACAGCCTGAGATGAGGAATAAGACATGAGATCTCACAGCCTGTTTTCATTTCCAAAACCAAATAAGAAGCAGCACAGACCCAGCCGTCTTGAATGACCTAGTAGTTGGGCATGGTAAGAGGCAGGAGCTAATCAATTGCAATTGCTCATCAACTAGTATGTGCACATGCAACTGCTTTAGCAGTTTATAGCATTCACTTGTGGCTTTCTGGACAACATCAATGAAGGAGGTCTGCAACAATTGGCTTTGCCCATGAATGCTGAAGAGTCTACAAGGGTGTTGACAAATTTCCCAGTACTAGACGTCATTAGCAGGCAAGATCACATTAGGGGGTTGCACGGTGTCTGCAGAATTCAAACCTGTGCGGGGAGACCACAATGGATTTCTAATCCATGGCCTTGACTGCGCAGGCACGACAAAGACATTTGCAGTTCCGCTACAGATTCAGGTACGACTTTGGGCATCCAAGTTCATAGACTACAATCCAGTAACAACACATTGTTGCTCCCTACCACTCAAACCCGAAACATCAGGACTTGACACCAATTGTCTTCAATTGAGCACATGTTGACAGTGCTGGTGAGCGAGCAACCTTACTTGTTGTAAAATATAGCAGAAACAAAAGCCTGACTCAAGGCAAAGGTGCATGCCATGCAACTGTGGCTCAGGGTTGATAAAGGTACCTGCAATCTATTTTGGGAATTGATGAAAGCAATTGTTTTGGTGAATGTGAGCAAGTCCAAAGGGTCCAATCCCTGGCACAGCCACAGCTTTGAAAGGCAATCATTCTCTTGGCTTAACTGGACAGAGAGATACCCAGCAGGATGCAGGTGCGGTTTGAGAAGTCTTTGCTGCACAAGTCACCTGCCCCATATGTGGTGCAGACACACATTCAGCATTTGTTCAAATCTTTGCAAAGGTTATTCAGAGCGAGATGGGAATGTGGTATTGTGAGGAGTACAGGTCACTGTTTTGTGAAGATTTGTCTGCGTCTTCCACTGTCATAGCAGGTATGTTGACTTTGGAGCATGCTTGAAAAGTTCACTGCTATTTAGAGAGCCTGGAGCAGACGGAAAGCATTTCTCTGCGATGGCCGGGAATTACAACCCGGGTCAACTGCTTGGAAGGCAGCTATTCTCACCACTATACCACCATCGCCTGGAAAAGTGCCCAAAGGCCGCTCGGCGCCCAGTTCAACTCCTGTGAATACATCAAGATGGGACGGCTCGAATTTACTAATTGTAGAATGACCTGAAAGTCATCAACTTCATCAGTAAATGTCAGCAACCAAAGTAAATCCAAATAAGACCTTTGCTAATGCTGAAAGAGATTGGATCATGTACAGTTGTTTAAAACTGAAAGTTCCCTTCTTTCATTCAAAAGTTTTACATGTCAGGTTTAAAAGAAAAAAGAACACGAAAGTTTGCTCCATACCAACTGTGCATATGAAATCAACACACCCTGAGATGAAAAATAAGACGTGAGATGTTACAGCCTATTTTCATTTCCAAAACCCAATAGAAAGTAGGACAGAACCAACAGTCCTGAAAGACATATCAGTAGGACGGGGACTTGATGCTTAGTAAAACGCAGAAGCTCATGTTTTGCAACTGCTTATCAGACATTTCAGCAGTTTATGGGTTTCTTGACAACACCAAGAGCAACAATGATTTGCATTGCCCATGAACGTTGAAGAGACGAGTAGGATGTTGTAAAAGTGCCCGGTACTGGACATTATTGGTGAGCAAGCGCATTGTAGTGGCTTAAACGTTGTTGGCAGGATTCGAACCTGCGCGGGGAGACCCCAATGGATTTCTAGTCCATCGCCTTGACCACTCGGCCACAACAACGAGATTTGCCTTGCCGCTACAGGTGGAGGTACGACTTTGGGCATCCAGATCCACACTCCAAATCACTGTGCACAGCCCGAAATCAACACTGCCTGAGGTGAGGAATAAGACATGAGATCTCACAGCCTGTTTTCATTTCCAAAACCAAATAAGAAGCAGCACAGACCCAGCCGTCTTGAATGACCTAGTAGTTGGGCATGGTAAGAGGCAGGAGCTAATCAATTGCAATTGCTCATCAACTAGTATGTGCACATGCAACTGCTTTAGCAGTTTATAGCATTCACTTGTGGCTTTCTGGACAACATCAATGAAGGAGGTCTGCAACAATTGGCTTTGCCCATGAATGCTGAAGAGTCTACAAGGGTGTTGACAAATTTCCCAGTACTAGACGTCATTAGCAGGCAAGATCACATTAGGGGGTTGCACGGTGTCTGCAGAATTCAAACCTGTGCGGGGAGACCACAATGGATTTCTAATCCATGGCCTTGACTGCGCAGGCACGACAAAGACATTTGCAGTTCCGCTACAGATTCAGGTACGACTTTGGGCATCCAAGTTCATAGACTACAATCCAGTAACAACACATTGTTGCTCCCTACCACTCAAACCCGAAACATCAGGACTTGACACCAATTGTCTTCAATTGAGCACATGTTGACAGTGCTGGTGAGCGAGCAACCTTACTTGTTGTAAAATATAGCAGAAACAAAAGCCTGACTCAAGGCAAAGGTGCATGCCATGCAACTGTGGCTCAGGGTTGATAAAGGTACCTGCAATCTATTTTGGGAATTGATGAAAGCAATTGTTTTGGTGAATGTGAGCAAGTCCAAAGGGTCCAATCCCTGGCACAGCCACAGCTTTGAAAGGCAATCATTCTCTTGGCTTAACTGGACAGAGAGATACCCAGCAGGATGCAGGTGCGGTTTGAGAAGTCTTTGCTGCACAAGTCACCTGCCCCATATGTGGTGCAGACACACATTCAGCATTTGTTCAAATCTTTGCAAAGGTTATTCAGAGCGAGATGGGAATGTGGTATTGTGAGGAGTACAGGTCACTGTTTTGTGAAGATTTGTCTGCGTCTTCCACTGTCATAGCAGGTATGTTGACTTTGGAGCATGCTTGAAAAGTTCACTGCTATTTAGAGAGCCTGGAGCAGACGGAAAGCATTTCTCTGCGATGGCCGGGAATTACAACCCGGGTCAACTGCTTGGAAGGCAGCTATTCTCACCACTATACCACCATCGCCTGGAAAAGTGCCCAAAGGCCGCTCGGCGCCCAGTTCAACTCCTGTGAATACATCAAGATGGGACGGCTCGAATTTACTAATTGTAGAATGACCTGAAAGTCATCAACTTCATCAGTAAATGTCAGCAACCAAAGTAAATCCAAATAAGACCTTTGCTAATGCTGAAAGAGATTGGATCATGTACAGTTGTTTAAAACTGAAAGTTCCCTTCTTTCATTCAAAAGTTTTACATGTCAGGTTTAAAAGAAAAAAGAACACGAAAGTTTGCTCCATACCAACTGTGCATATGAAATCAACACACCCTGAGATGAAAAATAAGACGTGAGATGTTACAGCCTATTTTCATTTCCAAAACCCAATAGAAAGTAGGACAGAACCAACAGTCCTGAAAGACATATCAGTAGGACGGGGACTTGATGCTTAGTAAAACGCAGAAGCTCATGTTTTGCAACTGCTTATCAGACATTTCAGCAGTTTATGGGTTTCTTGACAACACCAAGAGCAACAATGATTTGCATTGCCCATGAACGTTGAAGAGACGAGTAGGATGTTGTAAAAGTGCCCGGTACTGGACATTATTGGTGAGCAAGCGCATTGTAGTGGCTTAAACATTGTTGGCAGGACTCGAACCTGCGCGGGGAGACCCCAATGGATTTCTAGTCCATCGCCTTGACCACTCGGCCACAACAACGAGATTTGCCTTGCCGCTACAGGTGGAGGTACGACTTTGGGCATCCAGATCCACACTCCAAATCACTGTGCACAGCCCGAAATCAACACAGCCTGAGGTGAGGAATAAGACATGAGATCTCACAGCCTGTTTTCATTTCCAAAACCAAATAAGAAGCAGCACAGACCCAGCCGTCTTGAATGACCTAGTAGTTGGGCATGGTAAGAGGCAGGAGCTAATCAATTGCAATTGCTCATCAACTAGTATGTGCACATGCAACTGCTTTAGCAGTTTATAGCATTCACTTGTGGATTTCTGGACAACATCAATGAAGGAGGTCTGCAACAATTGGCTTTGCCCATGAATGCTGAAGAGTCTACAAGGGTGTTGACAAATTTCCCAGTACTAGACGTCATTAGCAGGCAAGATCACATTAGGGGGTTGCACGGTGTCTGCAGAATTCAAACCTGTGCGGGGAGACCACAATGGATTTCTAATCCATGGCCTTGACTGCGCAGGCACGACAAAGACATTTGCAGTTCCGCTACAGATTCAGGTACGACTTTGGGCATCCAAGTTCATAGACTACAATCCAGTAACAACACATTGTTGCTCCCTACCACTCAAACCCGAAACATCAGGACTTGACACCAATTGTCTTCAATTGAGCACATGTTGACAGTGCTGGTGAGCGAGCAACCTTACTTGTTGTAAAATATAGCAGAAACAAAAGCCTGACTCAAGGCAAAGGTGCATGCCATGCAACTGTGGCTCAGGGTTGATAAAGGTACCTGCAATCTATTTTGGGAATTGATGAAAGCAATTGTTTTGGTGAATGTGAGCAAGTCCAAAGGGTCCAATCCCTGGCACAGCCACAGCTTTGAAAGGCAATCATTCTCTTGGCTTAACTGGACAGAGAGATACCCAGCAGGATGCAGGTGCGGTTTGAGAAGTCTTTGCTGCACAAGTCACCTGCCCCATATGTGGTGCAGACACACATTCAGCATTTGTTCAAATCTTTGCAAAGGTTATTCAGAGCGAGATGGGAATGTGGTATTGTGAGGAGTACAGGTCACTGTTTTGTGAAGATTTGTCTGCGTCTTCCACTGTCATAGCAGGTATGTTGACTTTGGAGCATGTTTGAAAAGTTCACTGCTATTTAGAGACGGAAAGCATTTCTCTGCGATGGCCGGGAATTGAACCCGTTCACTGGTAAACCGTTTCCCATTCATTCTCTATGGTAGTCCTAAACCACTACGGAAGCAATACATTTTTGGCCACTACGAAGGTGTGGCGCTATTTCTCTTTTTCTATTTCCCTCGGGGGAAAGTTTAGTTCTTGCGGCTTCCTCGACAGAGCGGCAGTCGACGGCGAGAAATAGATTTTGTGGCGGACATTTTAAATGGTGTTTCCCTGGTGTTGCAGGGAAATATATATACTGCCCCGCCAAAGTGCACGCCTTGTATCGTGGCCAGGGCATGGAGACTGAAATGACTTGGAAAGACTTCCAGAAGTCTCCATTTTATGACCTTGAGAAAAAGAGATGGTCAGAGGAAAGGAAATAATCTAATTGTATATATTTTATTCTCATTGAAATGTTTTCTGCTCATGTAAAACGTTTTATGTGGTATGATACACTTATTTTATCATAAACAAATTCTCATATTTTACAAACATGTTTAGATATATAGAGTTGTCTGTACAAACGCTTTCTTGTAAAACCATTTGCTTCGTTCATTATTCAATAATAGTCATTGTAAATATCTGTAAATATTTTTTTTACTGTAAAGTTATGTTTATACACATTTATTTTATTATTTCAAATATATGTTGATATTTATATATTCATTTTTGTAACCTCTTTACAACTTTTCTCACTCATTCATTATCACTTGCTCTTACACACACACATGCACACACACACACACAAACTCTGCCCCTTACACACACTGTTATTCACTGTAAAGTATTGTATTATACTTATAATTAATATTTTGGAGCCATATGTTTTCCCTAATTATTTGTGTGTTGATGTTTACATTACTTTGTTCATACTCAGTTAGCACAAAGTCCTCCACACAGGAAACTGCTGATGTGCACAGAATTTCACTGATAAATAAAAACAACTTTGTGAAAGTACTTTGTGGTAGGAAAGTTTTTTCAATACAGTTATATGTTCACCGACATTAAGTGGTAATACAATATAGAGTTTCATACAATAATAAGTAAAATTATATCAGATCATTTATTTCAAACATGTCATAAATATTCAAACCAATAATTCCACCACAGACGTACATGAAAAAAACCCCCAAAGTTAACAATTACATTTTAAATTTTTATATACAAAAGGAAGTGGTAGGAAGTACAAATTTATTTTGTCCTAACTCTTCTTAGAAATATTAATCATGTAACTTCTTCTCAATACAGTAATAATAATAATGATGATAGCACAAATAATATTAAAAATAATAGTGCCTACTTCTACAAGCAAGGAAACTGTATATACATATACATACATATAATTTTTCATGTGTGTACATATATGAACAGTACCACTAATCCCACCATTATCAATCTGATGTTCATACTGAACCCTTAAAATGACCTCCACTCTTAAATGTCCGATTTGACATGCTTCAAAAGGGATTCGAACTCGTGACCTTGAGGTTACTGGTGTTGCTGGCGTTGCTAGTGCTTTGAGGATATTAATTATTCATGAGCAAGACAACCTCGCCTGCCTATTGGCTCGTTCATTCGTGCCAACTATACGCGGCTGGGCCCCGCGTGGAAGGCAGCTATTCTCACCACTATACCACCATCGCCTGGAAAAGTGCCCAAAGGCCGCTCGGCTCCCAGTTCAACTCCTGTGGATACATCAAGATCGGACGGGTCGAATTTACTAATTGTAGAAGTACTCATTGACAAGTACTCATAATCCAAAGAGGTCAAATAAACATTGCGGTGCAAGTCCATTTAAAACTTTAAAAAAACAAGTAAAAGACCTTTAAACCCAGTGTGGCAACATAGAGATTTTTTATCATAATACAGAGCTCCTAACAACACAGTTTTTATTTATTCAGTTTATTTAAAAAGAGACAATACACATTTAAATTTAAATTAGCAAAAGGGCCTGCACTGTGGAATAGTGGTTAGCACTGTGGCCTCTCAGGTGAGGTGAGGTTTGGACAGTGTCCTTCTTATGTGGAGTTTGCATGTTCTCCCCCTGTATGCCTGGGTTCTCTCTGGGTACTCTGGCTTCCTCCCACCGTCCAAGACAATAATTGGTTACTCTAAATTGCCTTTAGGAGTGAGCGTGAGTTGTTGTTTGTCTCTCTGTGGCTGTCCTGGCAAGCTTTCCATGGTGTACCCTTCCTTTCGTTCAAAGACTGCTGGGATAGGCTCCAGCTTCCCCGTGACCCGCCATCGGACTAAGTGGATAATTAGGATAATGAATGAATGATAGCAAATGAGCTTATTTTCATTCATTGCCCTATTATCAATAAGTAATAACCCTTATTTATTTTTAGCAGCTGCTTTAAAACATTCCCCCAAACCCCCAAAATAAATAAATTAATACTAATAACAACACATTAAATGAAAAACTGTAAATGAGTAAGTATAATGATATCAATAACAATATTAATTTAGAAAAAAGCAGTGGAAAGCTGATTATGTGGGCTTGTTTTGCAGCAAGCTGGGCACTTTGCAGACTAAAATCTTTTGTCTATGACAAAATTCTGGAGCAAAATCTTCAACACAATGACTGAAACAGGAAAAAAAGGTGTGGCGATGGTCCCAAGTCCAGATCTCATGTTGTGGATAAAATGTCAGAAGTCTGACTGCAACAAGGTTTTACAGAAGAGGACAAAATTCCTCTAAATTGATGTAAAAAAAGATAATGTCACAATGAAATTCATCAGACTATAGAACGTTTCTAAAGGCCACTAAATCAGGGAATGGAGGCAGTTTCACTGCACACCATGACATCTTCTGAAGTTCACGTTTTGAAAAACCTGTGAAAACCACATAATTTTTCAGATTACACATGTAAAAAGATTTGATTTAAAGGAAAGGTGTATATTCCTCATCCTGTCAAGGTTATATTTTCACCACACTAACCGACATGAAAGGTGACACAATGAGGCCGTTTACCAGACTCAGTGGAAGCTGTCTGGCAACGGGCAGCTTCAGTATGTCTACTTTTCTCTGCTAAGGCCGCAGAAAAATGAATTTCTGAATTTTGCTATGGTAAAATGAGCTGATGCGGGGTGGGTGGGCACAAACACACACATGCAAAAGTCCTTGGTTGATCAGCTATTTCCGCAGTAACAAGTGGTCTTCATCATCATTATCACATGAAGCAAGTTTATAGTTCAGTCCTTTATGGTCATCACCAGGTCTCCACTGCACAATACTGGATCGATTTTGACTAAGTCAAACATAGTGTTGTTGTCTCAAAATATAATTTTACTTATTTCCTCAGAAAGACATAAGTAACCTGGACTGACTAGAGCACAAAATACTTTGAATATATGACCGACTGAATTTTAAATGAATGATACTGAAACCAATTAAAGAAGGGTTTCAGCAAACATTTCCATCTGTGGTTCAAAATCGAACGTAAACCAATTAAGGACTTAGCTCATATACTGATGTGTCGTATGCTTATGTTTAGTCATGATGTCAGACTGAAGGTTGTCAGGAATAGTTTTAAAATCAACCAAACTGGAGGACAGTGAAGTCATGGTCATGGTGGAGATGATGTGAGCTTTGTGACATGGTGCATCATCCTGCTGGAAGTTTCCATCAGAAGATGCTGCACTGTGGTCAGAAAGGGATGGACATGGTCAGCAGCAGGACTCAGGCTGTGCTGGTTAAACCATGTCATGTTGGTACTAAAGGGACCAAAGTGGGACAAGAAAATCTCCGACCATTCCATCGGCAGCAGCCTGAAATGTTGACCCTCACAGCAGGATGGATCCATGTTGTCATGATGTTTCCAGCAGATTCTGATCCTACCATGTGAATGTGGAGCTGAACTGGAGACTCATCTAACCAGCAACTTTAACATGTCTACATGATTAATTATGCTGAGCTGCTGCCATGTGATTGGCTGATTAGATATTTGTGTTAACAATGGATAAAACCTGAACCTGATAAAGTGAATGATAAAAATATTAAACAGCAAGAATAAATGAAAGCAAGTGACATAAACTGTAAGTGAAATTTTATCAAGAATAATATATGTGGGTAAAACAATCTAATAAAAACAGAAACCACATAAAAAATGGTCATTAAAATAAATGGGAAATTATATCCTATAATAAGAAATAAATCTACAAAATGGCCCAAGACCATTAGGACTTCTCTAAACATCTAAAAGAACCTTAAAAATCAAACCACCTTACCCGGATTTCTTTCCACTTTGATAGATCGTCAACACCAAGTGTCACAACTATCTATTTATCAGCTGATATTTTCAAGTTTTAGAAATGAGAAAATTTTCAGCCATTTACAGAATACCTTAAAAACACTGAAACCTCTGGTGACTGAAGAGTTAATATCTAGTTGCAGGTGTGTGATGCTGCGCTGTAAAGCAAAAACAGCTGCCATGCCATGAATATTTAGAAAAATGACCCTGAATCTCATCTTCATCCATGGAAACATAATGTGAGTTTTATGAGGCCGTTTGTTGCACGTGGTGCACATGTTATCGAGGCACAGATAAGATTATCAGTGGGTTGTGTGTTGGGGCTGACTCATGTTGGAAACATCACTCAGAGCTATGCCAACGTCAAGATGTTGTGACATCAGCTGCCTGTTCCCACCGCTGGAAACATAGGAAGTGACAACAAACTGTAATCCAATCAGAAACAAACACCTCCATGATAAGGCCGTTGTCATGATACCACAGCGCAGGAAGTGGGCAGTTACTGGAAGCCACAGTGTTTGTTTCTCCTCTCCACACAGATGCAGTACTGCTGTTTTATCTCTAGGGGGAGCTAGAAGTAAAGAAGCCAAGAGGCTTGGTGCTTCCTGAGACAAATGATTCAGTTAAAACCTAACAACTTTCTCTGCCTTTCCTCATTAATGTTAACACATTCCTGCCAGAATTAATGGTTTAACTTGTTTACAATGTAATAAAAACAGTAAATGAAGATCTTCGACTAAAGTTAATGATGCTGTAGCCGGTTAATGTGAAGTGACATGGCTGCTGATCAAGTCCACTACTCACCCCTGCCCCCCCTCGTAGATCACATACTGCTTGGGCAAAGTGATAAATAATTGAGGGGAGCTTTATTGCAGAAAGCATGTGGGAAGAAATATGATTTCATGAAAAACAAATGGAGAGTGGCTGATTGTTGCAGCTCAGATTGATTATGCGCTTCTTGTCTGAGTTTTTCCTCTGTAATTGGACGTTGGATTCTGCTGGAAGTGCCTCTTAATGACCATTTACTGGATTAAATATACATGAGTGCTGATCTGAACTCAGCAAGGCCCACTCACTGTTCCATTAACAACTACATCTCGCAATGTTTTGCTTCATCAGCTGATGTATGAAAGCATTCAGCTGAAAGCACTACATTAGCATATTTTCTATATGTAGAAACATTTGTGCATTTGAGAGGATGAAACTGTAAAAGCTCATCTCTCGCTGTGAAGAGGGCCCACAGCAAAAAGGTGCTCTTACACATGAACGATGTGCAGATGAATACAAGTGTTTGTCCTAATATCAACAAGCAGGAGAAAAAAAACACAGTAATTGGTTGTCATGATCTTCTGAATAAGAAGTGATTCATTCACAGTGAGAGGAGCAGAAGGCTGCTGCCCACACACAGTCTGAGTTTGGTGGGGGTCCAGTTGGGAGGACTGAATCGCAAGAGCATCATAGCATATCCTTTCAAAGATTTCCCTTTTTTTGGTCTTTATAAGCTCCTCCTTTTCTTTCCAGCAATGTGCTTCAATGGAAATCAGTGTCCTTAATAAATAGACAAGGAGACTGATTCACAAGTTGAGACAGAATGGTCTAGTTTTTATGAACATGATTTTGCTGCAAAACAATAACTGAAACCACCGATACACTTGGATAATTTAAATTTAGCTGACTTTTGGAAGCTAAAGTGATAGATGTAGTTGTTTCTGGAAAGTTTATGGCACGAGTTTTCTCATCCACAGCTCTAAGAAAGAAAACGTCTAATGTGACTGGTGAAGAAAGTTGAGTGTTCCTCAGCAGTGGGCACACAGGAATGTTAAGAGGGTGGAAATACATTGCTTAATCCCAAACATCCTCATCGAAAAGCTGCGGGAAACGAGTCGGAGTGACCTGCTTTGAAACTCAGCTTGCTCTTTACTCATTATTAGCGAGCCAGTGTGTGGAAGCAGGATTTTGAAATATATAAATGAATCCATGGGCCTTAATGCTGGTTTACAACAAACCTGCTCATGGTTTATTGATATATTTTTGGTTGGTAGTTCATCTAAATATAACCAAATTCAAACATATTGTCTTCTTAGGAAAAAATATTTCAGTGTGGCTTTATAAGTTATAAAAGAAAAACTAATAATCAATATGTCTATTTCATCACGCTTAAGGTTTTAAGCAACTACAACTAGCTTGAAACTGGTGTGTGGTTGCAGTTTGATTTAAAAAAACAAAAGTATGAACTTAGGTCAAAAAAGCACCAATACAACTCAGTTCTTCCTGCTAAAATGGTGCTAAACCAGCATTTTAACTAAATGCTAGTGTTTGCATAGCTCATTTAGCTTAGCTTTTTGACTCTGAGGTCAGAAGTTGGAATTTGAAATGACATTATAAATGAGTTGAGAGCTTTTGCCCCAAGTAAACTTGGAAAACCAACATGGCCACCAGGATCCTCTGTTTTGCTTGAGACTTAAAACTAACTTAAAACTAACATGTTAGCAACAGGGCCCTGCTATGGACTGGCGAGCTGCCCAGGGTGTACCCTGCCTTTCGCCCAAAGACTGCTGGGATAGGCTTCAGATTCCCATCGACCTTTCATTGGACTAAGCAGTTCGGAGAATGAATGAATGATAGCAAATGAGCTTAGCAAATGAATGTTAGTAACAGTTTCTAATGTTCACAGAGACAATATCCAATGCTTTTACAGTTTTAGACATGCATGCATTTTGTAAAATAAATCTCTGTCTGGCATTAAAATGATCTCAGACCTTGGTATAAATCGTTCTTACATCACTCCATTGCAGGGGTCACCATGGGAATGCATTAATCAGATGAGCTGGTTTTGAAAATGCTTATTCAGCGTAAAAAGTACATCGAGGTCAACATAAAATATTTTCAATGCTTCAGCATATTTAACGAGTTGCAGCAGAGGTATAAAGAGAAAGACCATATCCCGTTAAACATGATTAAGTTTCATGTTTAATAAAACTATCATGTTATAACGTGATAAGCTGGGGTGTAGTCCAGGGTATGCGCAGGGTATATGGAGTATACCCACTTCTTTTTCAGTCAGCATTGAGTATACCCACTTCTAAACCCCCCCAGATCAGATAAGGTTACCAGTATGCTACACTGGTGCAGTTAGCCATCAGCTGCAGCAACTTTAGCCTGAACATAGACATAATAAACTTATATGTTTATATGTCTATTAGCCTTTCTCACACTAGTCCATGTTCCAGTATTGGTTTAGTCATTTCATAACTCTTCAGCTCTGAAACTCAAGAGCAGAAATTATGTGAAAATGTGCAAATATACTGATGGATTTTTGCGGTAAAAAAGGGTGAAAAAATTGAGAGTATACCTACTTCTTGAGGGACCACTACACTACTGGTGATAAGGGCCCATTTTTTGGGATTTGCGTGACAGCTCTATGCTTCTGTAAAACATCAAATGATTCTTAATCTTCGTCTCTCGTCTTCTTCTGCTACGGTTTATTGTCAGATGACAAACCTTGATCCGATTGCCTTTGGTGAGGAAGGGGTGAATGTAGAGTAGTTTGTTTCTTCCTTCCCTGTGGTGGGGGTGGTTTGAGAGTGGAGCCTGCTCCAGAACTGTCCCCACAATGGAGCTCTGCAACCAGACTCTCTTAGGTAACCTTCATTTGCCTTCTTCATCAAACTGGCCGATACATACCTTCACAGTAAAGATGCAATAGTTTACAGTATTTATGAAATCACAAACCCCTTCACCATGTATCCCAGCGCTCTCCAACTCCGGTCCTTGTGAGCTACCATCTTGCAGGATTTAGTGTTTCCCTGCTACAACACACTTTATTCAAATGAAAAGATTCACCAAGAACTTGTTGTCATCTTCAGCACCTGCCTGTTACTGAGCCATTGATTTGGGTCAGGTGTGTTGCAGCAAGAGAAACACTAAAACCTGCAGGGTGGCAGCGCCTGAGGACCAGAGTTGGAGACCCCTGATGTGACCACTCCATGAAGTCCACTCCATGTAAATAATTTCTTTATATTTCTTTAAACTGAGCTCTATTTGGAGACTCTCTGAGCATCCCCTCCAAGCTATTCCACAATTTAACCCTGCAAATTGAAATACAAAAAGTTATTCTTGTTGTACGGACCTTTAGTGTTTTATAACTGAATTTACCCCTTAAATTATATCCCCCTTCCCTCCCGATGAATAACTTTTGAATATGTTCTGGTAGGAGATTATTTTGTGGATTAAATAGGGTTTGTGCTGTCAGAAATTCCACATTATCAACAAATTTCATGAGTCATGTCTGTAATGTGTTTGTGTGATCTTGATATCCTGTACCATTAATGATCATTATTGCCATATTTTGCTAAATAACAAATGGACATATTGCAGTTACGTAGTTATTACCCCAGACTTCTGCACAGTAAATTAGATATAGAAGAACTAATGACAATATGCAGAGTGAATTATGATCTGGTACCTGTTTTGCTTTATTTAATGCTGCAATACATCTTAATCTTAGTTTGTACATATTTAATTTGTGGTTTCCAACTATTTTTTTTCATCCAACATCACCTCTAAGAATTTTATTTTAGTTGCTCTTTCAGTAGTATCTTCATCCAACTTTATATGCAGTTGTACTTTAGATCTGCGATTCCCAAAGTGTATTTTTGTTTCACTCAAATTTAAAGAGGTTTTTTTTGTCTCCAGCCATGTTTTTCATTTCTTCAGTTCAGTATTAGTCACTTGAGTTAGAATTTATATTAAAAAAATATATTAGTGTCATAAATAAAACCATTTTGAAGACGTTTGAATCCTTGCAGATGTCATTTATATATGATTACCTTCTGCAACCTGTCAGCAGAAACTTCTGAAAGAAAGTCGAGTGACTTTCTATGTCATCAACCTCCTCAATTGCACGAGACTTCTTAGGACCCATTCTTCATCCGTTACGCTAGTAGTCCTTAACGCAGTCCATGTGACTCTTAACTCTTTCTCCGCCATTGACGAGATATTCCGTCATTCACGTTACAACGCTTCCCCGCCGATGACGAGATCTTCTGAATAAAGATAGAAAAATAGTTTCTTCATTATTTGAAAGGTCAGATTCTCTTCTTTCTTTTGATAAATGCAGTGTTAACATACTTCAAAAACAACATTTTCAGTCGGCCTTCAAAGACTGCTGGATATTATCAAAATGCCTGGCGCTAGCGAGCAACTAATTCACAGTTGTCTGGCGGGGAAAGAGTTAATAAGCAAGAATAATTCTTACTCAATGTTTCTTTGACATGCTAACCTTTGAATAAGTGGCTGTGCTAATCTATAAGAACAGAGGAATTTATTTTCTCTCTTTGTTCCTTTTTTATTTATTCCCAAACTGCTGAAACAGGTGAACAAAAACGCCATCGTCTGAAAATAAAAAAAAACATTGTTTTTCTCCTAAAGAAGAATAAAACTGACATAATTCCTCATTTATTTATTATACATAGTTAATTACAATCTCAAATGAGGGAAATGTTTGATAAACTGATTCCTATTTCATTTTAGCAGCTTCAGAAAACTGTACTGTCATAAGATTACCAATATTTTGCTCCCCTACTGGCACTTTTCACTCTTTGAGCAGAACCATGGAGTGAAAGAAAGGCATCAATCATTTCATGCATCTCAGCCCTCAACCATTTTCTTTTAGTTCTAAAAATGTACTAATAAAAGGTCATGATGACCTGTTGTGTTGTTCGTTTCCAAACTCTGGCAGCACAAATACAGACCATGATTTTCATACAAACTCACATCAATGCTCCAGAACTGAGACGCTGTGGGAAAGACAGTCAGAGGAAGCGGCAGGATCAGAGAAACCAAGAGGAGGCAGAACAAATTAAAGCAGTGGAGGGAATTAAAACTAATCACATGGATACTGGAAAGAAATGATTGAGGACACAAGAAGAGTAAGAAAGGAATTAAATGAGAGGGAATAGGGTTATCCATGCCAGCCGTGAGCCAGTTTGAGCCCATTAAACTCACCGTGCTTTCTGTTCCACTTATCACATTGATAAAGCTCTACGTGCCCATTTCTGAAGTTTCTCCCAGAAGCTATGGGTGACTGACGTCACTCTGAAATTGGCACTTGACAGCGACACAATGTTCCCATCGAAACACCTCAACACTGTTGTGCAGCAGAGTCACCTAAGACCCCCCCCACCCCCGCCGTTGGACACGTTGAAACATCAGGAGCTATTTATAACATCATCCCCTTGTATGACGGAATATCTCTGTTTTTCCTTCCCTCTTACTTTCTCGCTCACCGTTGCCATGGAGCTAAAATCAATGACATCACGGGAAGGAGCGAGTGCATGCTTGCATGGATGCTTGTGTGGAGATAAAAGGCAGAATCTGCAGACTGAATGAACATATCAGGTGACGAAAAGAAGCAGAGACAGTAGGCGTCCAATTTCACACACACCCACCCACACACACACACACACACACACACACACACACACACACACACACACAGAGCATTATGCATTAATACACATGCAAAAGAGCTCATGCATCCCTACACCAGCCCACTAACCAACCCACACACACTACCAATCTGTCACACACAGCAACAAAGATGCATAGAAAGAGATAATTGGGTTAATTACTTCGCATGTTTAACATTCCTTAAGATGCTGCTCTGCTATGTCATGACTTCATCCTGAATTTTTATCAGTAATCTCACAGAAACTGAGTCTTTATATTAAAATGTTCAGCTTTGGTGACAGAATCACATAAATTTCTTACCTGCTTTTTAAAAAGGATTATATTCTCTTGACTCACTAAAACATACAAACGTCCAATAAGTCCTTTTATGACATCAATACACTGTTTATCCATGTAAAGACAGTCACTAAGGGGGTGAATCCAACAGTAAACTTGGGTTGTGGAGGCCAGCAAAGGAAACATTATGAATGAATGTCAAATGTATGAATGAATGAAGAAGAAAGACGTTCAACACTACAGTGTCTCTGTAGACAATTTTTATTGATTTCTTTATGGTCTCTTGCTCATGGGGATGTTATAGCACTATGAACTGCATTTCCGTGACATTGTTTTGCAAAATAAAACTGTTATTTCTAAGTTTCAACAAACAACAATTGTGATTTGCAGGTGCATTAGCCTCAGTTCTCATAAAGTCTTGTTTTGGCGATTAGATTTTTACCAGAATTGCGGCTTATGCAAGGTAGCAACGTAGCGTTTTGTGGTTTTCAACTTGCTGCGGAAAATTTGCTTCGGCTTTTCAAAGCTTTTCTCCCTCATTTTATTTTCTAAAACTCACTTTACTTCTAAAACTCATTTTATTTTCTAAAACTTGCCGATTGTTCCATACCGCACCATCTTTACCGGGAATGAACTGGTCACAACACCTACGTCACGTCTAGGAACACTTAAATACTAAAAAGTGTTTCCATTACACTTTTGCAAGCGTAAAAACTTTTGATATTTGAGACTGTTTTTTTTCTAAATGTTTTCCATTGGCGTTTTTTTTTATTGTGATTTTTAGTTTTTGTGTAATTCTAGGTGTGATGGAAACACACCTACAGTCATGTTAGAAACACTCCTTTATTCATTAACTTAACAACAAAATGAAAAGTGTGGTTGATCATTGCTCTCCTTTAATACCAGTTGGTCAATGAGGTAAAACTTGTAAAATTCACCCCTCTGTGGGATGAACAACGCAGCTAAACCTGTTGATGCCCCTAAAATGTGCCAAAACCCCGTTATCCTCCTGTTGGTTTTCACTCTGGAGTTCTTGAACTGAATGACTGAAGTCTCCCACAATAAGACGGAAAAATAATAATGGAAACATAATAAATAATGACTGTTTTTTTAAACACGTGATCTATTTTACACCACCAGGGGCATCGCCATCATGCTGCAGATCTGTAGACAGGCATAACAAGTTGGTTCCGCCTCCTCATACTGCTCACATGTCGCTGTGGGTTGGCATCCTCTTCCTCATCCAGGAGCTGTTGAAGATCAACCAGTGTGGTTGTGTTGGTCAAGCTGGGGTGGACAGAATACCCACAAGTGTTGAGTTGGTTTATGGTCTGGACTCACAGCAGACCACAAACCAACCCTCTAAACCAGGGTTACTCAATCCGGTCCCAAGAGAGCTGTAATTCCAGTTTTTCCATGTTTCACTGCTCCAACATACCTGACTCAAACTAATGTGTCACTGTGCAGAGCTTAAGCTGATGGAGCCATTTTATTCGAATTCTATTTCGAGGATTATCCTCCTGATAACCCAGTGATCTGATGCAGGTATGTGGGGGCAGGGAAACTTCTAAAACCTGCAGGACAGCAGCTCATAAAAACGGGAGTTGGAGATTCCTCCTATAAAACATCCAGAGCCCTAACGGCACATAGAGGTTGGAGTTTGAAGCAGAATCTTTTTAACAGATACCTTTTCATCCAGTTTCTGTTGGCAATCTCATCGTTCTTGGATTTCTGGAAATCACAGACACAAGTAAAAAGAGTAGCACAGTAGTGGTCACATTTTAAAAAGATCATGCCAACTCTAAAGATCATGCCATGATCCATGTCCAACTCTAGCCCCTAAAAATGTGATGTTACAACTTGAAGCAAAGCAAAGATGAGGCTGTGCCTCGTTTTAGCATCTACACACTTCACAGTGCTGGTTTGCTGGCTACAAAGAAGACGCCTGAAGGAACGTTTGCCTATGTCTCACAAAGGAACTTCTGGGTTAAAAGCTCAGCATTCATTTTTTCTATCCAGGCGCCCCGCCTTCCTTTCTGTGCCGACTTTGTGGCTTTTTAAAGGAGACTTGACAATGACCATGTGGAAATGCTCAGACTTTATGAAAGAAAGGCTGTTTCAGCCTGCCTTGTCTGTTTATGTGCAGTTATTTGTATTGACACATTATCAGCATACCAAATGGACCAAATCACAAAAACAAGAGGTACTGATATATGCTTGAACCAGCTGACTGTAAACAAGCAGCCTCTCAGTCTGCTGGTTAAGAGGCCACTTCAGAGTGCACAGGCAAAGTAGCAGAAAATAGAAATTGCCTGGAAGATAGAAAGGTTGTGTGATAAAACAGTGAACCATAAATAATCTACATACAATGAACAAGACGTCTAGTGCACTGAAGAGTTCAGTGTGTGGAAGAATGTGCAGTGTGGACTGAGAGTGGGTCTGGTGTGGCGTTACAGCGGGTCCTGTCCGACATGGCTGCAGAGCCGATAAGCCTCTCTTATCTCTGTTGCCAACTGCTGCCCCATGAGAAAATGACGGAGCGAAGAGCAGACAGCTAACACAGCAATGCTCAAATAATGCCTCTATTGTTCAATCTATTTACATCCTTCTCTCCCTCCCTCACAGATACACACTTCAAATATCCTCCACCCGCTGTTTATTGCTGAGAAAAACCTAAGCATCGCTCATTCTGCTTTGACGCCACAGCAAAACCATCTTCTTCCTTCATCTTCTTTAAAAAAGGTACTATAAATACAACGCACCCTCCATTTCACAAGCAAGCACTTCAACTCATATGACTGGTAGCACCCATGGCAGCCACATCACACACACACACACACACACAAAAAAACTCCACACTATTTCTTCTTGTTCATCTCTTCCAGGCTTGTTTTACCTTGATGTCAGCTTGCAACAAAGGCTCCAACATGTGGACGCCATGCTGCTGCTGCTGGGAAGGAGGTTGCTTTGAAATGCAAAGCACCAATGTTTGTGATGCGTAAATGAAGAACATGTAAATGATCTGTGGTACCCAGATTGCTTAAACTGCACATTAGAAAAGAAAATCCTCGTTATATTTTTAAAAAAATCCCCAAACTTCTTCTGAGGGAATATATTGTTGCTTTTCAGTAAGAAAGGGCGCAAATTACGCCTGCGAGTACTGAATGGTTCCATTGCTGCAGACTTATTCCCATTAGCATATGCTAGCAAACCTTAGGTAAATATTGTTCCATCAGCTCAATGATTTTACAACCATGATTCTACCTGCACATATGGTGTTGGTGCACACAAAGGAAATTAAGTGTACTATATTACAATATCTCTTAAGGATTATACAAGCCTCATATCCCTCATAACCCTAATAAGAGTTAGGAATATATGTAGATATATATATTTACTTTCAGTATCGTTGCTGATTAACACATCCAAAAGGAACCTTTAAAAGAAAGACAAAAACTTACACAAGTAACTTTTTTTTTCCTGAGGCAAGTGATGGTGTCAGGATTGAGTATTAAAGGAGCACTCACCAAATGTTTAGTGTTTTCTAGGAAAGATGAAAATTTTGTGTCAGATTGTACCAGAAATAATCAGCAAGTTGCTTTAAAAGAAATGTATCAAGCCATTATAAGTAATAATTGTTTTTTTAAACATCAACAGTGCTTCATGTTGTGAAAACAGTCAGGGAATTTGGGAAGATCTCAGTACTTAAAAAGCCAAAGATTTAAAACATTGTTAGATGTGTGAGATATTTAAGGGCACATTCACATCCGCTTTTTTGATTAGAATCCAAGTCTATTTGTTCGGAAAGTCCACTTCCTTTAGGAAAATGTGAATGCGCCAAACAAATTCTGATTTGGATCACAGAAGCGGACTTTAGTCCGCCTACAAACACAGGTCTCGGCTCGTAATTTGACCAAAGTGCAACGTGAACACGATCTCGGTCCACATGGATACAACCCCCTATAACTGAGCCGAGTCCCCAAATCGGACCGAGTCTAGCAGACTATCCTGATGTCAATGCTTAATTGATTAATTGACAGTATTGTCTAATGGTTCTAATTATTCTAATAGAGTGTCCAGTCGGACCAAGTCAGGACTATCCTGATATGATTGCACCCTAAGCCCTTAAAGGTCACCATGTTGCCATCAATACAGCCACAGCAAGTAAGAGGCTCCTACGTAAACTATTCAACAGTGCACATATACATGTGACACATATATATGCTTTTTCCACAAAGATAAAGCCATATATGAGCTGTGAACAGAACCGCTGCAGCGGCAGCGTTTCTGAATATGGGCTCATCTGAGCTGAATGACTGGACATGTACCAGCTGCTTCTGCACTTGCTAGTTTAGCTAAATCACACAGACAACAACATCAAGATTACTAATTTCTCTATATGTCAGTTAACATGCTAAAAACAATTTGGCAGCACTTCTATACATTTTCTTTAGATCGGGGTGGAATCAACTCTGGCCCTTGAGGGCCACGGTCCTGCAAGTGTTTGACTTGTAAACTGAATGAGCAAACATGCATATCTTGTCATCAATTTCTGCACAAGTCTGCTAATGCACACAGATGTGAGACAGGTGTGTTGCAGCAGGGAAACTCTCAACACTTGCACGACTGCAGCCCTTGAGGACCAGAGTTGCCCACTCCTGCTTTAAATATATGGAAACAAAATCCCAACCCCAAACATAATGCAAATATTGAGTTAGTAATATATAACAGTCTGACTGCGAAACATTCGTACAAACTGGCATAAATTTGCATCTAAATAATATTTAAAAAAACAAAACAAAAAACAAACAAATATTTCTATTCCCCCTAAAAGTATAATAATAAAAAAAAAAACTAAAAAAAAACAAATAGATAAATAATAATAATAATAATTGTATATATATCAGAAAAATAAGAACAAAACAAAACAAACAAACAAACAAACAAAAAAAAAAAAACCCCAACTGTAGGGTTTTAACTGTATTATGTAATTTATCTTAGATATTGCATTTGTAGGAGTGCTGTCATGGGATTTCCACATCTTAGGTCAGGGATCTTTCTACTGTGTTTCTGATGAGTCTTTTTGCTGCAATGAGACAAGCTGCAGTGTTGTGATTTACTCCAACAAAAAACACAGCAGAAAGCAAAAAAGTGACGGGCTTACCAGTGAAGACCGCATATTGGGCTTGGATCAAAACTTGCTCATTCTGCGACAAACAGATCACTTTCACTGTGGAGGTTTTGAGCTGAAACAGCTCAGAAAACACAGGTGAAGTAAATGTCTAACTAAAAAGAGCTCAGCCCAATTACATAGACTCCACTAATTTCTGTGGTTAAAACTTGTTGCACCTTTGATGGACTGAAGAAGTTTAGTTAAGGAACAGTTTGCACATGATTGTTTTTCCTCTCACAGAGAAAAGTCTGCATGCATCCACAGCCGCTAACCATGAGCTGTCTGCTACCATCCCAGTTGCTAACCCCGAGCTGTCTGCTAGCACCCACAGCTGCTAACCATGAGCTGTCTGCTAGCATCCACAGCTGCTAACCATGAGCTGTCTGCGTGCATCCCAGCTGCTAACCATGAGCTGTCTGCTAGCATCCACAGCTGCTAACCATGAGCTGTCTGCTAGCATCCCAGCTGCTAACCATGAGCTGTCTGCGTGCATCCCAGCTGCTAACCATGAGCTGTCTGCTAGCATCCACAGCTGCTAACCATGAGCTGTCTGCGTGCATCCCAGCTGCTAACCATGAGCTGTCTGCTAGCACCTCAGCGGCTAACCATGAGCTGTCTGCTAGCATCCACAGCTGCTAACCATGAGCTGTCTGCGTGCATCCCAGCTGCTAACCATGAGCTGTCTGCTAGCACCCCAGCTGCTAACCATGAGCTGTCTGCTAGCATCCCAGCTGCTAACCATGAGCTGTCTGCTAGCATCCACAGCTGCTAACCATGAGCTGTCTGCTAGCATCCACAGCTGCTAACCATGAGCTGTCTGCTAGCATCCACAGCTGCTAACCATGAACTGTCTGCTAGCATCCCAGCTGCTAACCAAGAGCTGTCTGCAAGCATCCCAGTTGCTAACCCCGAGCTGTCTCCTAGCATCCAAGGTGCTAACCAAGAGCTGTCTGCTAGCATCCCAGCTGCTAACCATGAGCTGTCTGGTAGCATCCCAGATGCTAACCATGAACTATCTGCTAGAATCTCAACTGCTAACCATTAGCTATCTGCTAGCATCCGTGCTGCTAATTAGCTGTCTGCTAGCATCCACAGCTGCTAACCATTAGCTATCTGCTAGCATCCAAGCTGCTAATTAGCTGTCTGCTAGCATCCACAGCTGCTAACCATGAGCTGTCTGCTAGCATCCCAGCTGCTAATTAGCTGTTTGCTAGCATTCGTAGCTATTAACCATGAGCTCAGTCGCTACTGCTTCAGCCTTTGTCAGCTCCAACACTTAATTTTATGCGCTAAAAGTTGTTTAAGAGGATCTGGTTAACAAATAAGGCAAAAATATAATGCTGTTACTTAAACACAGATTTTTCTGTCAGATGTGATCCTTGCATGAAAATGACATCACACATATTTCAATTCATCATGGGTTTTTATTTTTACTGTTGGATTCTTGATATCCACGAGATCTAAACCTGGCAGGCCCACAAGCCATGAACTGAAAATTAGCTGCTAGTTGATGAGCCCCGGGGTGATCAGACCTCACTTTTCCGGGTAAAGTACAAGGTTTGTGATGGAGTTCTCCCAGAAATGTTACTGTTGTGATCATTTGACTCTGCAACATCTCCATAAATTTTAAAAAAAAATATTAACAGGAAAATGAAGTCAACCAGTGCTGTATCTCACATCTAACAGGAGCTATGTAGGCACTGTCTGCTAGTCTTTAACATACATTAAATTTATATAGATACACTCACTTTCTTATTCATGCCACATCATTAGACATGATAAAGATGACTTCAAGTTCACACTAAGCATCAAAATGAGGAAGAAAGAAGATTTAAGTGACTGAATGCAACATGGCTTTTGGGGTATTTACTGGGATTTTCACACACAACCATCTCTACTGTTTACAGACAAGGTCTGAAGATGCAGTGTTGACGTTAGAGGTCAGAGGAGACTGGACAGACTGGTTGGAGATAATAGAAAGGCAACAGGAAGTCAAATAAGCACTGGTTCCAACTAAGACATGCAGAACATCATCTCTGAACGCACAACACATCCAGCCTGGAAGCAGATGTTCTCCAGCAGCAGAAGACCACAGCGGGTTCCCTCCTGTCAGTAAGAACAGGAAACTGAGGCTACAATTCACACAGACTCACCAGAACTGGACAATAGAAGATGGAGAAACGTTGCTGGTCTGATGAGTCTCCAGTTCAGCTCCACATTCACATGGTAGGATCAGAATCTGCTGGAAACATCATGACAACATGGATCCATCCTGCCGTCAGGATCAACGCTTCAGGCTGCTGCTGGTGGAATGACAAGGTTTAACCAGCACAGCCTGCCTGAGTCTTGCTGCTGACCATGTCCATCCCTTTCTGAGCACAGCGTAGCATCTTCTGATGGAAACTCTCTGAGGAATGTTTCTGACACCTTGTTGAATCGATGACACCAAAAGTTAAGGCAGTTTTGGAGGAAAAGGAAGGTCCAACTTGGTACTAGCAAGGTGGACCTGATAAAGTGTGAGTGGTTAATTTCCTTTGTTCTAACAGCCAAAACGTCTCAGAAAATGAAAATAAGTAGCCGTTTTTTGTTTTTAAATTTTCTTTATCACATCGGTACCAGTAGTTTCCTTTTGGTAGGTGGTGGAGACCAAACCAGTAGGAAAGAAAAGGATTGTGGGAACAGCAGCCTGTAAGGTAAGTACTTTCTTTAATGTTATCCTTTCCCCAAAGAGTCTGACAACTCTGGATTATGTCACAGTACACAGATTATGTAACACAAAATGCTAATTTCTTACCCAAAGTAGCCTTTTTAGACAGGGTAGGAGTCACTGATGCTGCCGGCAGCCCATGGCACTGCATATTTACAATGCAAAGATAAACTAGGGACAGCCTGCTTTACATCAGACATCAGCAAATAGGAAAATAAATTAATGGTGGTTTCCATTTCGACACGCAAGCCGAATGTTAGGCCCCCATCAGTTCTCATCTCAGTAGGCTTTCAGATAAGCAGTAATATGCAAATATGCGTGTAAAACTGACATCACAGTTTGTGACTTTTTCTGCTGGAGAAAATAAAACAGCGTCTTGGTTTATAAATTTGTGTAACAGCAGCTTGTTTGCCTGGCAAAGCTCTCCATCTACGAATGCAAACTGCCACAAAGACAGGAATGCAGCCAAATGCTGATATAGGATTGCCATTTTGTAAAAACAACCAACAAAAGAAAAGCATTTCATGCATTTAAGAGGCTTCTGACTTAGGGAAGCATGTGACGGCAGCATGATGATCAGAGGAAAGTCCAGAAATTTGAAAAAAATAAGCAGAAATTAAATGAACTGATCTGGTTATGTGCTTCGGGAGCTAATTAAAGTACAAGCAGAGGAATTCTATTTTCATGCCCTTTGCCAGAAACAGATGTGCACAATGATTCAGAAACTCGGGATGGTTTGTAAATGAGTTTTATTAGCAAAATAAGGGAGATAAGTCTACAAAGGTTCTCCTTCCTTGGAGAAGATACACAGATTGACAGTTGTGGCAGTTTCTTTACATTAACAGATGCATCTCAACTCCTCTGACGTAAAGACCAGATTTACAGCCTCTTGGTCCATCATATGAACTAAAGGAAAGGTTTCATCCATCTTCAGCCAGTTCCTTCACTCTAATCCAAAACATGTCTGAATCTTAAATCTTCCTCAACTTTACAACAATCCGTTCTGTATTCTGACTATTTCTCTCCTTAATACCAAAAACTCCATAAGCTCTCCTCTAAATACATAAAAATTTACAGTAAAATGTGCCCTAATCTGGTCTCTGAGTGTTTCAGAAGCTCAGTACCTCGACTAACCGCTCTCAGAATGACTGCAGAGGATTTACGTCTCATACACAGTTTAAAAACCAGAGCCCCAGATTTATGGGGTAAATGTAACAATATACATCTCAATATTGTACTTTGCGATGAGCCGGTGAGGGCCTCCATCATCGTGGTAGGTGGAGAAGGGATTGGGGTAAGGGGAACGGTGGAGGCTACATGCTGGTCACCATGGAGACCCATGTACCTTTTACCAAGAGGAAAGTCTTCCTTCTCCTGAAAAGCTTTGTGGTGTGCACGTAGAAGATAGCAGACACTAACGTATGAAAACAGTTCATCTTTTTATGTCTAGAACACTTCAGCAGGCAACAGAACAAGCATCGGGACTACGACCGCAGTAAAAAGGCATGCGAAGGCACAGGTACCAACTAACTGGACTCAGAGTTGGACCCCTTTTCTTCCCTTTTGCTCGTCGGAAAAGAAGAAAAGGAGCTTTTTTCCATCAACAGCAAAGTTTCCTTTTTCCAGAAATGGCGGCATAAAGAATAGTAATAAAAAAACATTGTGGACTCCCCCTTTTTGCTCAAGAAAAAAGAAAAGGGGGAAGAAAAACAAAAACAACCAAATAAAAAAAGTGAAATTCTGCATAGACAGTGATACGAACATCCTACACAAACGTAGCAATGCTAGTTCAAAATGTTCAGAGACAAAAACATAAATAAAGCTGTTAAAAGTGGCATATAGTACAGCACTGGTCCATTGCTGATCCTCCCGACTCTTCTCATCCTTCCCGCCGCAGATTCACAATGAGCTGGCTCCACCGCCTGAGGATGAGAGGAGACAAATAAAGGACCATGAAGAAAGAAAAAAAAAAAGGAGGATTTGCAGACCTCGACCTCGCCACTATCGCTCAACGTGGATCTAAATGGAGCAGAAAATAACTGATCCTGGAGCTTCAGAGACAAACACGGTGGATTTGGATGCATTCTTGTGGTCAGCTGCTGCTTTGCTCACATAAAGGATTTAGAAACTAATTTCTCCTCATGCTGAAAGCACCGTTGAGCACCACGCCGCGAGGAGGAGCGTCTCACCAGGAAAACAGGTTGCCTCGTCGCCGTCGTCCTCAGAGACCGCAGTCTTTCAGGTTGTTCTTGATGATGATGTCGGTGACGGCGTCGAAGACAAACTGCACATTCTTGGTATCAGTGGCGCAGGTGAAGTGGGTGTAAATCTCCTTCGTGTCCTTCCTCTTGTTCAGGTCCTCGAACTGACACTGGATGTAGGCAGCTGCTTCCTCGTACGTGTTGCTGCCTGGAAAGATGAGACAGGAGGGCGGTAGTGAGTCAGGAAGGCTGTTTATGAGCGTTCAGGTGGTGAGTAGCACAGCTATGTGCTGCTGGTGCACTTCAACAGGTCGATTTTTTGCACGTTACAAGAAATCAGTTTTATGCAAAAATAGCTTTTTTGCATAGAGCTGTAAAAGTAGAAGTTCACACAGATACAAGGTAAGATAAAATAACTTAAAAAGATTCAGAGTGGCGACCTGTGCAGGGTGTACCTGCCTCTCACCCAGTAATTGCTGGGAAAGACTCCTGCTTCCTGCAACCCGGAATTGGACTAAGCGGTTAGAGAACATGAGGAAATCTCTGTATGCATAGAAGTCAGAAGTGCATGCTGGTGATCTTCAGGTCCTCATGCAGCACTGGATTAAAGCAGACATGATTCTCTACTGGAAACCAGTGCATGGACTCAGGAAGCTTCCAGAAACCAGTGTGAACCCAGTTCAGGCTGAAATCCACACCTGCAGGTTAAAGCTCCATCATATGTGAAGAGGATCCAGAAACACGCCGTCTTCTCTGGACCAAAGCTCATTTAAAATGTTCTGAGTGGAAACCTGGATGAAGATGTGGAATAGTTTGTGGACAGCATGGACGGCGTGTCCTGCAGACTAAAGAGGAGAGGGAGCATCCAGCTTGTTATCAGCCTGCATCTCTGATGGGATGGGGTTGCATTAGTGCCGATGGCGTGGGCAGCTTCCACATCTGGGAAGCTCCATCAATGCTGAAACATCTGCTCCCATCCAGACAACGTCTCTTTCAGGGAAGACCTTGCAGGTTCCACCATGCTGGACCACATCCTGCATCATCACAGCAGCATGGTGGAACAGGAGAACTGGTCTGCTGCAGTCCACACCTTTCACCAGTACAAAACATTTCTACTGACCAGCAGCTGCACTCCTCACTTCCCAGATGTTTACAGAGGAGATGCTCACGATGCTAAACATCACCCTGGAACTACTTTTTGATGATTAAATATCATCTCATATGTTGTTTTTGCTCTACTGGGAATAAAAGACGAGTTGAAGAGATTTATAAATCGTTATATTTTGCTTTTATTTACATTCTACACAATATTCTGAACTATTCTGGGGTTTTATATGCTCACTGCTAAATCCTGTTAATTTGCTAATGTAGATTATATTTATTACACTCAGAAGCCCGAATGGAAAAATGAATTTGTGGTTTCGTAGGGATTCATGTTCTGGATTATTTCTATCCCAGAAGTGATTTCACGGTGCTGCTCGTCGTAAATAGTCCAGAACATCAGCCCCATACATCCCATGACGGGATAAACCGGAGCACACAGACTGCAGAGCTCCACGCGCCACAAGGACACGAGGAAGGACGCACAACTTACCAGCATATTCTGGGTAACAGATAGTGAGAGGACTCTTCTTGATTTTCTCGTCAAAAAGGTCCTTCTTGTTGAGGAAGAGGATGATGGAGGTGTCTGTGAACCACTTGTTGTTGCAGATGCTGTCAAACAGCTTCATACTCTCATGCATTCGGTTCTGAGGGGAGAAAGAAAAGAGGCATCGTTGCTCGGTGATCCATGAACACAAAAAGCTCCTCCATTTCTCCCAACATGTCCATAAGCAAGCCGCCCACTCACCATCTCTTCATCTTCAGCCAGAACCAGGTCATAATCACTCAGAGCCACGCAGAAGATGATGGCGGTCACGCCCTCGAAGCAGTGGATCCACTTCTTCCTCTCAGACCGCTGACCACCGACATCAAACATCCTGGCAGGAAGTCACCAGTCAGCTCAACTTTATTTACAAAGCACTTCAACACAACGCCAGCAACAACAAAGAGCTCGACGTAGGAGTAAAACATTTAGATAACGTCCAGAGTGAGATCTGAATAGAAGCAGGAAAAGGATAAAAGATAAAACATTAAAAGTAGGACGATACGCTTTTCTGGTTTTTAACGATGTTTTGGTGCCGATTTGATTCAAACTGCGATTCCTGCGTACTGCAGATTTTTAGTTTGCTTTCTAAACCGCAGACCAGTGGAAAAGCTGCCTGATGACTACGTCGCGAGCCAGATTACCCAAATAAAAACATCCACTGTGTCAGTTTTTCAGATTAATTCAGCAGCGATATATCTGAAGCAGCTGTTTAGACTTGTTTCAGAAGCTTAAACTTCATATAAAAGTGCTTGTTTGAGTGTGTGTTGTCTTGCTGCTGCGCTACATTTGGCTGTTAGCTCTGCATTTACCTCAGGATGGCGTCTTGTCGGTGGCCAGTAACGTACTACAGTACATGACGTAATACAGAGTTTATAAACAGCTTTCTGCATGTCCTGCTCTGCTTTTATAAACAGCTTTCTGCATGTCCTGCTCTGCTTTTCCCTTCAAAGCAAAAAATCCTAAATGTGTCCAAACTTTTGACCTAAAACGTGAAGGTAGAGGATTTATCTGCACATTTCTGCAGGCTGTCGCCGTTCTCCGTCTTCTGTTTACGTGTTTACCAAAACGGATATAACGTCACGTTACTAGTCAGAGAGAAACATTTTGCTTCTGCTGGAGAAAAGCTGCAACTTCTTCTCCATCTGGCGTCTAAACATAGAAACATTTCAAATAAAAAGAAAAAAAAAAAAAAAGATTTTTGACCAAAAAAAAACCCAATTCAAAAATGGTTTTCCCCCACCTCTATTTAAAAGTAAACATTAAAAACAATGTGAAAGCAAAATTAAAAAACAGTCTCATGCTGGATCAAAGGCCAGATCAACACCTTCAGGCAGGTTTTAAAACTGGACTGATGTGGATTCTGTAACCTGGACTGGCAAAGAGTTCCAGTTTTGGAGCAGCGACCCCCCTGGACCTCAGTACCGCCTACATCTGATCAGCTGATCAGAGGTCTGGTTGAAGCAGCTCAGAGAGGTACAGAGGGGCCAGACCATGTCAGGACTTAAAAACAAATAAAAGAACCTTAAAATGACAGATGTGTGGGAAGTGATGGTAAAATAGGCGTAATGTGGTCTCTCTTCCGTGTTTACAGGTAGGACAAACATTCTGACAATGTTTCTCCAGCTTTCAGATGAGTTCATCTCATTATGTTCCTTTGCAGCAGTCGTCAGAAGAAGCAGCTGCATATTTCTGCAAAAACATCTGATTTGTGACTTTTCCAGAAACAAACTAAAAGTCAGAAGAGCGCGGCGGATACAGCGGCGGTTTCTTTAAGACGGCTTGTTGCCGTATTGATGGCTTGATGAGCAGCTC